>NC_082649.1:90165171-90466421 GCF_028023285.1 Balaenoptera ricei
AAAGCTACTAGAAAGTTCTGAGTGTAGGCATGGCATGATCTAACTTATATTTTTAAGTTGTAAAGTAGATACCAAAATATCCCAGCACGCTCATGACGATGGTCCACGAGAGGTGCCCTAAGGAGACAGGAAGGGGATTCCTACTGCCTACCATGTGATAGAAATGTAGTAAAATTCCCTTCCATGAGCGGATCTCCACTTGCCCTGAAAAAATCATTCTCTCTGCTAATAACACTACCTCCCTCCCCTCTTCCTCACTAAGCTGCCAAAACTCTTGCCTACTGTTCTCAACTCTTGTTTTCAACCTCGATAACTCACTTGGCCAAACAAATGCTCTCTAACTCTAAAGAAGTGAACTTCTTTTTTTTTTTTTTTTTCTCCAGCATGCTCCTGGAAAGACTCCACTCCTTATTCTACCTGAACTAATCAAAATGTCCACCCGAGAAAACCAGGTCCTTCCTTTGGGATAGTTTCACTGCTAAGAAAATAAAAATCTCTCTATATCGTTACTGTTAGGCTGACTATTTTTAAAATACACTGAATAGGGCTTCCCTGGTGGCGCAGGGGTTGAGAATCTGCCTGCCAATGCAGGGGACACGGGTTCAAGCCCTGGTCTGGGAAGATCCCACATGCCGCGGAGCAACTAGGCCCGTGAGCCACAACTACTGAGCCTGCGCGTCTGGAGCTTGTGCTCCGCAACAAGAGAGGCCGCGATAGTGAGAGGCCCGCGCACCGCGATGAAGAGTGGCCCCCGCTTGCCACAACTAGAGGAAGCCCTCGCACAGAAACGAAGACCCAACACAGCCAAAAATAAATAAATAAATAAATAAATAATTTTTTTTTAAAAAAAGCTATAAAATACACTGAATAGAATTTGAAATTAGGGGTTTTGAGACTGAGCGATTAGGGTCTTTCTTGAAATTAGTTCCTTAGCATATGGACTGAGGTGTGTTTGCTCTCACACCTTATTTCAGAAGCGGAGGCCATGGTGGGGAGTGGTGAAATACCAGTAGAACACTGAACACAAGGCGAGGAAAAGGAGGTTTCATCGCCACTTCCAAACTGAAGACTATTCAGACTTTCTGAATTATCCACAAACAGACCAGCCAACCAGGGACTGGTTAAGAGGCTCATGCTGTGGTGTGACTGGAAGAAGAAGCTCTTGAGACCCAATTTATTGAAAACTGTGCTCTCCATCAGTTAAAGCCAAAGCCCCAGAAGCAGAGACAGCCCGCGGGGAGAGGAGGATGGCTGGACCGCCACAAGGAGGAGAAAGGGACGCGCTGACAGAGTGGGTGCAAGTGTTAAAGTCAAGCTTTGCCATTTTGCCCAAGGCTTAACCAAAACGGACACCAGAGGCTGTGAAAATCCGCAGACTCAAGGACACCCACCTCTTTCTCCCACTCTTTGCGAAGGTGGTACCCCCCTCAAGAATAACAACTCTCCACAAGTCTTCATTATAATAATAGAAGGTCCTCCACAGATCAAATCAGATTAGCACAAACATCCACAGTACAAGAGATTTCCAGGCTTCATTCCCGATGGGCAGTGGGTGACACCAGAAAATTCCCTTCTTCACAGTTACTCCAAAAAGACAATCCATGCCTTAGAGCCCTGCTACTCAGTGTGAAATTCACACCAGCAACATCAGCATTATCTGAAAAGTTCCAAGGGCAGAATCTTGAGCTGCACCTCAGGCCTGCTGAATCAGAAGCTGACGTTAACAGCGTGCTCAAGTGACTTACATGACCATTAAAATTATAGCAGTAGTGTCTTACAGTAATTATTCTCAAACTTTGCACATTAGATCCACCTAGAGAGGTTTTTAAACATCCCTATGTGAAAGTGGTACCTCAATACCATATACTTCCATTATTAGTATTTTTTTTAATCCCCAAGTGATTCCAATATTGCAGACAAGTTTGAGAATCAGGGCCTTAAAGAATAATAACCACATGTGCATTCATATGGAAACATGCCCCCAAACTTCGCATTACTGATTACCACTTAGGTTTTCCTGGTAACTTAGATATTGAAAATGGCAACAAATCCCATCACATAAAATACAGGTGTAAATTTCCAAATTCTCATATTAAACAATTTCTAAAATTCCAATGATATTCATTTTATTTGCAACAGATCTATAACCGACAAATGGTCAGAGAAATCCAGAAAGACTGCTGAGTCTTGCCACCCAGAAAGGTCAACAATTCTTTCTTTTTAAATACTGTTTATAGTCCAAGGTTGCTTTTTAGATTCCCTCTTTCTTATTTCTCAAATCATTACTCAATAAAAGAGATAAAGAATCTTAACTATGCTCCATATTTCTAGGCATGATGATTACAAATGTTTTGCAAGTTAGCTTCAGGAGCTGAAAAGATTTCTTGGTGGCAGGTGCTATTTTGTTGAATCAACAAGATTGACTGGTCTCATGGTTGATGTTTAGTGAATCAATCATTCTCACTGCACGATGGATAAGATTGAAAGAAATTTTTCTTCTATTCATTGGAAGGCTATTTTGTGATATTAAGAACAAAGAAAATCAACTCTCCAGGGAACCAGAGTCAATCTTCCAAAATGTAACACATCCCTTAGCAGGAAAAAAAAAAAGTGTCAGATGAGAAGCAAATTGGCTAAATTGGTTGAAACATCTCTTTAAAATTAAGTTTACGTACTAAAGGGAAGATAAAAGGAATAAGTGCATCATTTTCTAACACACAAGTATCTTCTGATTTTCAACTATTTCACATTTCATTCTGTTCCCTTCTTACATTTTTAGCAATTTTGGTTATGAGCAGCAGAAAATGAAATCAAACTGACTTGAGAAGAAGATGAATTTATTGGTGTATATAACTAAAATATTCAGGGGTGTCTGGCTTCAGGCACTGTTGTATACAGATGCTCAGATTATGCCAGAGTTGGTTTTCCTCTATCACCAGGCCAAGTTTTTCTCTGTGCTGCCTTAATTTTTAGTTAAATTTTCACTTCATAATGGGTCACTGTACTCAATAAATTCCCAGTATATACTTCACTGACTTGTCTTGTTTCAGTTGCCCATCCCTGAATCAGATTCCTTGGTGAAGGAGACGTTTGTTGGAAATATCTGGGTTCTAGCTGAAAATGAGGCCAACTTTGTTTAAACCACATACAGTGAGAAGAGGGGAATGGAATTTCCCCAAAGAATAAACAAAGGTTTGAGGTCAGAAAAGAGAATATAAATTCTGGAGAGGCAAAGCAATACTCCATAAAGGCTCCTACATTATTTGCCTTTAAAACAAATGCATGATATAACAATTATCTTTGAGAAGTCCAGGAGAAATAGGCTTGGAGAATAATCAATTTCTGCATCTTTATTTGTCTCCTGTGGCGTGGGCATTCAACACGTATATGTTGTATCAACCCCATTTGAGGAAAGAGAAAGTGTCTGATGTTCCCAACCACAAATCCCAGGAGTACCAGAGTCCATAAAGAGGAAACCAGGGACAAGGGAGGATGAGACATTCAGGCACGCTGCGGTAAGCCTTACTCGCTAAGTGTTTATTTTGTAGGATGTGTTGTTGCATTGTGAAATCCATCTCTTTTGAGCATGGCCAAGTGCTAAATTTTATATGTACTACCTCCTTTATACACCTATTGCTGATATGAAGATGCTTACACTCACGGTTTCTAAGTAACTAGGACGATGAAAATCAGCTCTCTAAGAACAAAGACTCTTCCAAAATGCAATACATTCAGGTATTCAAGGTAGATTCCTAAGATTCAACAGCTATCTGTTCTCTATTAGCATGAACACTAGCTCCCAGAAATTCGGGGTGGATCCTGCCAAGCAATAATTAGTATCAAGGCTACAAAAAATAAACAGCTTTATTTGGGGTCTTAGGAACTGCAATTCTGGAGACACAAATTCAGGTAAAACTAAAAGGATGTTCTAGGGATGAGAAAGGGTCAGGGGCTTGTAAATGCAAAGCCACAAAGTAGTTCAAGTTACCTTGCAAGTTTTAAAAAAAAAGTTTAAAAAAGAAAGTTACAGTTAAAGTTATCTTGACTATGAAGCACAAAGGAGATATTTGTCTTTAGGGGACAGGTTACCACGAGTTATTTAGGGTTGGGGTCTGATAAATAGCTTGAGTTTCTGGAACATTGGGCGGATGTTCTGAGTGCCTGAATTAAGACAACAAGTGATCAAAAGTTCAGATTCCATCAGGATGAAACTTACATAAGTCTCACTTCCTCAGTGGCCTCCCAGCTCCATTTTAGAGAGCTCTCTTAGCAATACCAACTCCATTTTGATTTTCCTTTCACAATCCAAAGACAGTAGTCACATGACTGAAACTGAAATCTATTTCTCAGTCTTGTATTGCACCTTTTTTTTTTTAAGACAAGCAAAAAAGGGAAAACATTTAAAAAAGTGAATTATACAAATAGGATCGATGAATGAAATAGCTAAGAAACACTCAAATATTTTTTGTGGAAACTAGGTCTTTCAGTGATTTATGGGTGTACAGAGAAATATACTAGATAGAGGTCTACGTATCTTGTCTATCTTCTGCCCACCCCACACCAAGAATTAGAATATCAGCCCTTATTCAGACTTGTCAATGTGTCAACCTAGAAGATTCAAAGTGTAGTATCATTTTTAAAAATGAACCACAGTTGCTTTAAAGTACCATCTTACAACCGCAGCGCTATTAAAATTTTAAGCCAGATAATTTACCTTTGTGGAGGACAGTCTTATGCATTGTAGATGTTTAGCAACATCCCTAGCTTCTACCCACTAGATGCCAGTAGTAGCCCCCCATTTTTGTAACAACCAAAAATGTCTCAGACAAGCCAGATGTCCCCTGGGGTGCAAAACTGTTTCTGGTTGAGAACCACTGCTTTAAAATCTAAAACAAAAATAGTGAAATATTAATACATAGAATACATTTTATCAAGATAATGTGAAAGATGTAATCCAGGGTAGGGTAAGGGAGCAAAATTTCTGTCTCTTGTGTCATGAGGATTATTTTAGGCTGATTATTTTTAAGAAACAGAAGACTCAGGAAGTCTTTCTTCTTACCTCCCCCTTAACTGCCTAAAAGAATTTAGATGAAGACCCTGGTCCAGGAAAGCACTATCACCAGAGATATCTACAAAGAATATGGGGTAAGTATGGTAGGGAGAACTCAGAAAGGACTGGAGACCACAGTTCTCTCTGTGTCCCATTGTCTCTGTGTGGCACAGCAAACATTTGTTTACCAAATATCTTTTTTTTTATTTTTCCATCTCCATGTGAATTGCCTTCCTCCCCTTGGAAGTCCCAAGCCCCTACCCTTCTCCTTCTTTCAGATGAAGTATAAGCCTCAACCGTCTAACTTGTCCTTGGATCTCATTTTTCTTATGGGGGCCCTATAGGCATGTGATTAAACATGTTTTCTTCTGTTAATCGGTCTCATATCAATTTAATTCTTAGACCAGCCAGAAGACACTAGAAAGGGTAGAGGAAAATGTTTTCCTTCCCCAACATCAGAATATAAATATCTTGTCTCAACTTATCCTTTAAATTCTGGCATTGTTACAATAACCTCTTTGGAATTAACCACAAACCTATTTTTTAAAAGTTCTGAGAATAAAATCTCAAACTGCAAAATAGGGCGCCCCTGGCCACATTAACCTTCAAAGGTAAAGAGAACTGCTGTTTAAAGCGGTGCCAGAGACATACTTGTTTAAATGAAGATTCCTCTTTCCCACTTCCCTTCTGCTTTCTGCTGGTCACTATAGCAACGAGAACAGGGGAGATTCAGAACCAGGACACATGCACTCCAGCATGACAAGTTCGATTTAAATCTAGATCAGCAACATAACCAAAAAAAAAAAACAACACCAAAAAACTCTGGGAAACGAAATGAGTGCACATACACCATCAGAAGATCACCACACTTTGCTGTGGCATTCCAAGAGTGACACTGGTTCAAGAAAACCTTTGGGATTAAGAGTGGGAAAAACTCAAACATTTTCATTAAGGCATCACTTTGTCCAATCCCTCCGGGGCATTCTGGATCCCCTGAATCTCAGGCAGGCTTAACATAGTATCCTTTCTTAGCACTTGGAGATTTTTTTGCCTTTAAGGTAGAGTGATGACGTTGCCAATAATACTGAGTGAAAGGAATTTTGAATATTTAACTATAGGGTGGAATACTCATATATTCCAAGTAAGGAACCAGCACAATATCACCAAAGGAAAAAAAAAAAAATGAGATTTTTTTCTTTTTTGTCCTATCAAAGTTTTAAAAATATAGTTAGAATAATGTTTAGAGCCAGAGATATATTTCAAGATTGAAATCACATAGCGCAAAAGAGAAACAATGAGCTGTTTCCTAGTGGGATTAAAAGTCATTATTTGGGATATATTATTTCCTGATTTTTATCATTGCAAACTGTTAAAGAAAATGATGTTCAGACCTTTCTTTTCTTAGACTTTGCTATAGCTATACCTCAGTTTAAGGAGCTTGGGAATTGAATTTCTTACTCTCATAAACTCAGAGTTCTAAAGGTGACTTCAATATATCTAACCGTGGATTAGTTTTTGTGTAGAACCAAATTTAAGATATTTTAGGCAACTGATGCCATAATTTTTTAAATTCTTCTAGGAAAAATAAGACAAAATTTATAACTCACCATTCCTTTCAAGAAGGCAGTTTATTCTTATACCCAATTTAATTTCTCATATGCATATGAAGGCCATTCTTTCCCAGCAAATGACAAGAGTGTATAACTGTGCCTGCCCTGCTGTGTGGTTACATTTCAAACATTCCTGAGAGGTCCTGGAGTTATATTTCTGTTTATTTTTCTCCAGGATAGCTTTTCTAATTCTAAAAACATTTCTTAAAATTGATTTTATGCTTTAGTTTTTTAACCAATTTGGGGTGTCTCTTTTGGTTCAGTGTAACTTTGTAAATGAGGATGTACCAAAAAGGAATACAGAGTTTAATAAAATGCAAAGCAAATATAACCTTTTAAATCCCTATTCATGTAAGCTTGGTATTATATTACTTAAAGGCATATATACATACATATATACACACACACACATACATAACATATAATACATATATTAAAATATATGTATATTAAAATACATATATATTAAAGAAGTAGCCAGGGTTTAAGTAATAAAAGACTCTGGCTAGCTTTTTAATGAGCTTAGATTCTTTGGAATTTAACCCATAGTTTTTCCTTAAATTGTCTTCATCTACACTCATATAAATGGGAAGTTACTTATCCTTTATGTGTGACAAAAATGACAAACCCCTCTAGGCCCAAGACCAACAACAATGTAGGGAATTCGCTAGAGTTCAGATTCTTAAGGTATAAGTGTGATGATGGATAATCACAATGAACCATAAGACATTAAAGAAAGGTCTTTGACTAAGAATAACATAAGCATGTGATGTTTACCACAGGACATCAATCTTACGTGGATTTGAAAAGCTTTTCCCATGAGGGCTTTGTAAAGATAAATTTATAGAAATTTCAAGTTAATTTCTCCCTTCATGTACAGAATGAAAAAAAAATGAGAAAAATAGAAGAGTACCTGAGCTTTCTAATATCTCCCCTTTTATATACAATTCAGGTATGTATACAATGAAACTTCTGAACATTAAGTTACATGGAAAATGATACTTTCGTGTCCAATTCCAAGACATATATTTAGATGAATTTTTTTAAAGCCAAATATATATTTTATGTATATTTGGCTCCTCTATTAACTTCAGGTTAACTTTGCAAACTGCTATAAATCTAAAAGGTAACCAATGGCTTAGGTGCATATGTTTTGAAGATTTAGCAGGTTTTCAACAGCTTAAAATGAAAATATCAATAAATAAGGAAACAAACAAACAAAACTCCAGGGTCCTACAAAGCATACAACGTCAAAACAACTTATTTTGAAAACAACTGAAATTAGTGTTCCAGAATATGCGGACCCACACTTATTTCATAGAGGAAACTACAAGCCAGCCCAAATAACCTGTTTGTAAAATTCCTAAGAGAACACCACTGCATCATTTGTGGAAAAGATAACTTTTAACCAGAGATTAGCTGATTTATTTTATCTGATAAAATAAAGAACCAATTTGATATTGATGTTCAGGGTCAGGCATGAGGCCCAGGTTGAAACTATTAGGTGAAATGACAGTTGGTGTTTATCGGTGGTTAAACGACTGTCCTTCACGGTTAAGTCAGGAATAGGCATCTCTTCCACTCAGGGTGAGGCAAGTGAGGTACCTGCCTTGAGCAGAAAGTTTAAGGAGATGTCAAAATTATCAGTGATCAAAACAAACATTGCTTTAAAGCATCGTTTTTAAAAATCAAAATTAATAACAAAAATCCATGGAACCACAAATATCACACTTTTAAATAGAGAATCTGTATTGATTCCAACTCGCTATTGACAACAACAGTTAACCATTTGCTCTGTGAAAACTTTTTTTAAAGATTTTTAAGGTCCACTTTTTCCACTCTACATTTTGAGAAAAGGGAAATGAGTACTACACTTTCTCATGTAGACTTTATGTTATTATTACATGGTTAACTAAGAAATATTTCCATTTCAGGCTCATCGTATAACAACATGTAATTGAGTGTGTTGCCGTATAAATATACTGCTCCCTGATAGTTCATTTTAGATGCCAGGAGTGGGAGTCACCCTGAGCATCCACTCTTCCCTGAACATTAACTCAAGACTTACAATGGACCAGGTACTGTGAATGTGCCTTATACACACTAAACTGCTCAATTGACTATCTACTGAATTGAAAGTCAGGGTAACAGCTCTGGTGGTGCCCATTTTCAATCTTTCTTTGATAATCCCAGTTATGCACTCAAAGCTTACCATCTTTCGAATTTGTTGAAGTCAGCTACAGAATAGTGTTTATAGCATTTTTCTTTTTTTTGTATAAACCTATATGTTAACAACGGTTGCCTGCAACTCATGGGATGATGAGTGTTGTCTTTTTCTATTCCTTCTCCCTTTGTTTTAATTGTTACATAATATGTGTGAATTACAGGGATGCATTTTTAAAAATTCAAAAGGAAGGTACTTTGAAAGAAGTTGCAGAATATATGCAAACCCAGCGTTTAATATTAAACACCACTATATTTACCTGAGCCAAAATGTAATCTCTCCATCATATTTCTAAATGACTTAGCTTATGTTCTTTGAGATTCTCAAAAGCAAGAAGAATCATCTTGCTAAAGTAGATGATGTCTCCCTGGTTTTTTTTCTTTAAAACATTTTTTTCCTTCATATATAGAAACTAAGAAGACAAAAATTATACACCCAATTCATGGAAAAATCTACTCTACCTTAGCAATTTATGCTTTTCCAAAGACACTGCCTCTGCTTGTTACTTGGGAAAAAAGAATATTATTACGTAGAGGTGCAAGAAAAATTTATACCTCATTCACCCATTTCTCCCACTCCCAACCCCTACCTGGGGCACCTACCAATATGTACTATCCATGAGCAAGCTCTTTCTTTCCCCCAGATTCTACATATAAGAGAAATCATATAGTATTTGTCTCTCTCTGACTTTTTTCATTTAGCACAATACTCTCAAGCTCCATCCACACTGTCATAAATGGCAAGATTTCATTCTTTTTTTATGGTGAATTTTAAATAGATAGATAGGTAGGTAGATAGATAGACAGACAGATAGATAGATAGCTAGATATCACATTTTTTATTCATTCATCCATCAATGGATACTTAGGTTGTTTCCATATCTTGGCTATCGCAAATAATGCTGCAATGAACATGGGGGTGCCTATTACCTTCTGGGGTTACCGTTTTCATTTTCTTTGGGTAAAAACTCAAACGTGGAATTGCTGGGTCATATGGTAGTTCTATTTTTATTTTTTGAGGACACTTCAAGCTATTTTCCATAGTGGCGGTACCACTATGTTTACATTCTTGCCAGCCGTGTACAAGGGTTTGCTTTTCTCTACAGCCTCACCAACTTTTGTTATTTCTTCTCTTTTGGAGAATGGCCATTCTGATAGGTGTGAGGTAACATCTCATTATGGTTTTCATTTGCAGTTCTCTGATAATTATGTTAATCATCTTTTCATATGTCTGTTGGCCATCCGTATGTCTTCTCTGGAAAAATCTTTATTCAGATCTTCTGTCCATTTTTTAATTGGATACCTTGTTTCTTTACTACTGAGTTTTATGAGTTTTTTATGTATTTCGAATATTAGCCCTTTATCAGATGTATGATTTGCAAATATTTTTTCCATTCTGTAGGTTGCCTTTGCATTTTGTTGATGAATTCATTTGCTGTACAGAAGCTTTTTAGTTTGATGTAGTTCCACTTATTTATTTTTGCTTTTGTTTCTTTTGCTTTTGGTGTCAAATTTTTAAAAATCATAGCCAAGACCTATATCAAGGAGTTACCACCTATGTTTCCTTCTAGGAATTCTAAGATTGCGATTCTTACATTCAAGTCTTTAATCCATTTTGAGTTAATTTTTGTGTATGGCGTAAGATCACTTATGGTGTAAATGATCGAGTTACTTTCTTTTGCATGTGGTTGTCCAGTTTTCCTCACACCATGTATGGAAGAGACTGTCTTTTCCCCACTGTATAGTCTTGTATCCTTTGTTGTAAATTAACTGACCATATATGTGGGGGGGTATTTCTGGGCTCTTTATTCATTTCCATTGGTCTATGTGTCTGCTTTTATGCCAATACCATATGGTTTGATTACTATAGCTTTGTATTATAGGGAGCATGATGCCTTTGGCTTTGTTCCTCTTTCTTAAGATTGCTTTGGTTATGCAGGATCTTTTGTGGTTCCATGCAATTTTAGGATTATTTGTTCTATTTCTTTAAAAAATGCCATTGGAAATTTGATAGGGATTGTATTGAATCTGTAAACTACTTTGGGTAGTATAGACATTTTAACAATATTAATTCTTCCAATCTATGAGCACAAAATATCTTTCCATTTATTTCTGTAATCTTCAATTTCTTTTCATTAATGTCTTGTAGTTTTCAATATACAGGTCCTTCACCTCCTTTGTTAAATTTATTCCTAGGTATTTTTTGGTGCAGCTGTAAATGGGATTGTTTTCTTTATTTCTGTTTCGGATAGTTGTTATTATTGTATATAAACCCAAAAGATTTTTGTGTACTGATTTTGTGTCCTGCAACTTTACTAAATTTATTAGTTCTAACAGTCTTTTTGATAGGATTTTCTATGTATAATATCATGTCACTTGCAAATAGTGACAGTTTTACTTCTTCCTTTCCATTTTAGATGCTTTTTATTTCTTCTTCTTGCCTAATCGCTTGGGACTTACACTAATATGTTGAACAGAAGTGGAGAGTGGACATCCTTGTCTTGTTCTGATCTTAGAGGAAAGGCTCTTAGCTTTTCACCATTAAGTATGGCAGTGCTGGATTTATCATGAGCCCGTCTTCTGCTGCAGTGACAGGCTGATGTTCCAGATAGTAGGTGTGCTGTTAGCATCTTTAGATCTCTGAGGAAATTTGAGCCCCGGCAAAACCAAGACTAACCTGTATCATTATCAAGAAACAAATCTTTCTAGTTTTAAACCACTAAAGTTTTGCAGTTGTTTGTTAGTGCAGTGTAACTTTGCCCATCCTGACAAACTCTGTGGTTCTCTCTACATGGAATTCCTTTCCTCTGTGTCTGTTTGGTGAATGCCTATTTAGCCTTTAAAGTCTTGTTCAAATGCTATCACCCTTCTCTGATTTGTCTTTTCTACTCTACAACTAGAATCCTTGTTCCTCTTATCTGTATCTCTTAGAAGTGTGTGTGTATGTGTGTGTGTGTCTGTGTTGTGTGTATACTGACACATGCACCATACTATGCTACAGATATTTGTTTATTTAACTATATCCCTTGCTAAATTGTGAGTTACTCAAGGACAAATCTACACTGCAGTAGCAAAGAATAGTTTTCTCTCCTGCTTCCTTTTCACGACTGAACTATCTCCCCTCACATTTTAGAAACACCCAACCTGCCCAACTAGAGGGTACATTTCGAAAACTTCCTTTAAGCCAAGTGCGAATAGGTTCTTACCAAGGGATTGTAAGGCTAACTGATACTTGCAATGTCTCTGTCATCTCCTGTAAAGAAAATTGTCTGCCTTCCATTTCCTCCTTCCCCCTTTCAATGGGCTAGAATGTGGATGTGGTTGGAAGCCAGCATCAACTATGTGAAATAGGACAATATTTTGGAGCATGGGCTGGCAAAGTATGGCTGGTAAACCAAATCTAGCCTGCGACCTGTTTTTGTAAATAAAGTTTTATTAGAACATAGCCACACGATCTATTTACATTTTGCCTATGGATGCTTTTGTACTACAATTGCAGAGTTGAATAGTTACATCACAGACTGTAAGTACCTCAATGTCTAAGATATTTACTCTCTGGTCCTTTATAGAAAAAATGGTGCCAGCCCCTACCCTAGAGGATGGTGGCGTAAAAAGAAAGAAAGTACCTAGATCCTGAATGGCCTGGTGGAGGAAAACTGCTTCTCCCTGATGGACAACCTGCCTACTTCTATACAGTTATCAGGGAGAGAAATAATTGCCGCCTTGTCTGAGCCACTGTATTATCGGGCTTAGGGTACCCTGTACTAAATCTTAGGGCACATGGGAAGTATTTATAACAAACTAATACACGCACCTAACTCATTTTTGTGCCACATAGGTGTTATATAAGTGTATGCTGAGCTTTCTTGAAAGAAAACTTTTCCATAAAGTTTGATGATGAGAATACTATAGCCTTATAACAGTAATATGCTAGGACTGGGCATTACATGAGTGAACATGGATGCGTTTTTTTATTCATATGTAAATGAAATTTTAGAAAGAATTTTAGAAAGAATTCTAACCACATACTCCTTGGAATGTGCAATTATCAAATGTAAACCGGAGACAGGAAAGGATAGGTTCAAGTCCAAGCTCCATCTCTACTAGCTATGTGTTTTGAATTATCACGTGGATCATCATTATCAACTTCCCTGGATTATTGTGGGGTAAATGAGATATCAGAAGGTACCTAAGAAAAAGTAGAAGCTCTTCAGAAATCATTGGAAACAACATCACGTTTGGATTCAAGTTTGGCTGATTAATCAAATATCAAACCAGAAGTAATCTGGGGCTGCAGGGGTGACACTCCCGTTTTGAGGGTCCAATTGACTTCTTTGTGTGCTGTCAGCTTCAATGGATGGCTTCTGTTTTGTGGTCTGAAATGGCTGCCTGGATCCTACTGCCATGTTCACTTTTCCAGTAAGTAAAGAAGTGGCCATGTTCCTGTGCTCTGAAGGCCATGACTCAGAAGTTGCACACATGACTTTCTTTCTTAGCCCATTTGGGCTGCTATAACAACATACCACAGACTGGGAGCTTATCAACCACAAAAATTTACTTCTCACAGTTCTGGAGGCTGGGAAGTCTAAGATCAAAGCGATCAAGTCCTGTTGAGGTAAAGTTCTGGTGAGGGTCTTCTTCCTGGTTCACAGGTGGCATCTTCTCACTGTGTCCTCACATCACGGAAGGGGCCAGGGACTTCTGTGGGGTCTCTTTTATAAAATACTAATCCCACTCATGAAGTCTCCACCCTCATGATCTAAGCACCTCCCAAAGGTCCCACCTCCTATAATACCACCATCTTTGGGTGCTAGGATTTCAACATATATGTCTTAGGAGGGCACAAACATACAGACCCCTTTCCTTTGCAGGCCAGAGCAAGCATTTCTTTGTACGACCATGCCTCTGTTTGAAAGAGCACAGCTAGTAAATATAATTTTTAGCCGGGAGGCCATGTGCCCAATAACAATTTGGGAGCCCTATTACTAAAGAAGGATAGAATGGATCTGTGAGGAAACCAGCAGTTTCTGCCACAAACATTCACATAGGTGAAAATGTGAATTTTGTATCAATTGACTGTTTGATATTTCTCTATTATCTTTCTTTCTAGATCACTGAGCCATAAAATTACATGCATATGCTGAGAACTGGGTCACACTTGAGATAGTTAAGATGTAAAATCCCCATGAGGACAGCCAAAGGCAGATGTATTCACCTTTCAGGGTATACGGCAAGGTTGCAATATAAAAATTAACCACTTCATGGCTCCAACAGAAATCGGTGAATATGAAACAACTAAGCAGACAATTGTTGATTCAAGGAGTATGGTTAGAGTGAAAGAAACCGAGTGTGAGGATAAGGATAGAGAATGTACACTCTTACAATCAGGCCAGGGTGTGAGGCTCCAAGAAGAAACAGGGGATGGGGGTGGGGGAGGGCCCAAGAAGAAGGCCTTGAGCTGTGGGAACCAGGAAAACAGAAAATACTATTAGGGATTTGGATAGACATCTTGGAAGATGCAAAGGAAAATAAGTTTTCTCTTCTTCAAAAATAATACAGGCTCACTGTCATTCACAGGATTAACACAGGTGAAAGAATTAAACAACAATGTTTGGGGGGCATGATTAAGCACTAAGATCAGCAGAACTTAAAATATGAGATATTTTTAAAGAGTATCTCTGGCTGATCAATTTGTAAAGAGTGAGCCAGATAGAACACCGATCGAAGATATACTGATCCTTGTACTATGCACTGGTTTTAATGCTGCTATTTTTACTTTTTATTTTTTCCAGCATCACTGTATCATTTATTTTTTTTAACACCTTTATTAGAGTATAATTGCTTTACAATGGTGTGTTAGTTGCTGCTGTATAACAAAGTGAATCAGCCACACATATACATATATCCCCATATCTCCTCTCTCTTGCGTCTCCCTCCCACCCTCCCTATCCCACCCCTCCAGGTGGTCACAAAGCACAGAGCTGATCTCCCTGTGCTATGCGGCTGCTTCCCACTAGCTACCTATTTTACATTTGGTAGTGTATATATGTCCATGCCACTCTCTCACTTCATCCCAGCTTACCCTTCCCCCTCCCCGTGTCCTCAAGTCCATTCTCTACGTCTGTGTCTTTATTCCTGTCCGGCCCCTAGGTTCTTCAGAACTTTTTTTTTTTTCTTTTAGATTCCATATATATGTGTTAGCATATGGTATTTGTTTTTCTCTTTCTGACTTACTTCACTCTGTATGACAGTCTCTAGGTCCATCCACCTCACTACAAATAACTCAATTTCGTTTCTTTTTATGGCTGAGTAATATTCCATTGTATACATGTGCCACTTCTTCTTTATCCATTCATCTGTTGATGGACACTTAGGTTGCTTCCATGTCCTGGCTATTGTAAATAGTGCTAATGCTGCTATTTTAAAAATTCTTCCTCCGAAATATAGTCTGGATTTCTGTCACAAAAATTCTTATTCTAACCTTTCAACAAAAATCAAATGACGAAACATTTGTTGACTACTAAGTAATATGATCTGCTGTGTACTGTGACCAGTATATAGCTGTGGCGTCTCAGATGCTTAGGAAATAGGGCAGAAGGAGGAGGTCGGCTCCTACACAGGTGGCAATGCCACACTGTAACACGACGCTAACCCTGATCTGCAGCAAGAAGCAGAGCCCACTGGACTGAGTTCCTTCTAACTGAGAGATTTCATGGGAAATGTAGCAGTTTAAAAAATCTCTTCAAGGAAGCAAAGATTTAAGAATCACTACCGGTGGAATAGAAAGGCAAGAGCGCGTGATGGCAACTCTATGTATCAAAGAAAGAACGGAAGGAAATACAGAGAGTATGTGGGAAACAGACACACTCGTTACATTCTGTGCAATGGTCTGTCATATGTTTATTCCACCAACAGTAACATGCTTCCAACTGCGTCTCTATTCTGCATCTCCAGTGCCAGCACCTCAAGCTAAGCATCCAAGACTCTGTCATCTTCTACCCAGCAACTGTCATGGCCTCCTGTGGGATTCCACTGTGACCCCTGCAGTTCATTCTCCACACGACGGCCAGACTTCTTTTTAAAAGGCAAGCCCTATCCAATCTCTTTCCAGCTTAAAACCTTGCAACAGCTTCCTAATGTGAATAGGGGGGGGGGAAGCTTATGTTCTTAATTCAGTCTTTGAGGCCTTCAAGACTTGGCCTTCTCTAGACTCCCAACAAATCCATCCCAAGCTCACCTCTGCTCGTAACGCTCCATTCACACCACTCCACGTTGATTTCCTGCCTTACGACCCCTGAGCATTCTCATCTCGCCTCTAGAAACAATTTTATTGCGCAAATTCTCACTCATCCTTTAGGTGACATCTTAGATGTCACCTCCTCAGCAAAATGTCCCCTCCAATCCCAGTTGTGTTTTTTTGTTAAAATCTCTCACTAGTTTCTTATGCTTTTGTAGGATGTGTCCCAATTTGCGACATGTGTGATAACTGTCTAATATTTGTCTCCATGATGGCTATTAAACTCCATGAGGGGAGAAACCATGCTGATCTTATTAAATACCTTGTCCTCGATGAATGCCACTCAAAAGGTCTTCACTGAGTAGATGAATTAATGCATGCGTGAACGAACAAATACTTAAGGACTTTCACCAAAGATGCAACCTAACATGATTTTAAGATCTTCCTGACATTGTGTCTTTACAATGTACCAAGACACACTGAAACAACTGCGTTTCTGTTGCAGGGTTTCTAAGGAGAAAAGTAAATAAAAATTCAGACAGGTAAATGAAAATATGGATTTTTGAAGATTGCACTGCTGACAAAAAGATAATTATAGATAACAATCAAAGCACATACTTGAAGCGCTGTCTAAACAAATCATGCATTACCTAATTTATGCTCCATACAATGGCCACTATTACTATCCCCATTTGGTAACAGGGAAAGTGAGGCACAGAGCTATGAGGTGAGTTCCTCAAGACTGCCCAGCTGTTAGGACAGCAAGGCCTGGAAACCACAGAGAGTAGCTCTTGGTCATAATGCCTCTTTGTTAGTTTGTCCTTTAAGGAGATATATTAAGTTGACAGCGGTTTCTCCAAAATTTTAGATTTTTGCTGCCTGAAGTAATGTTTCCTTTACTATAGTTAAAATATGATCTAATCAATAGTAAGAAACAATGTTATAGATTTTGAATACAATAAGACACATAGTTAAGTACGGTTTGTATGTGAAAATATAACCTCTATCATGTTAATTCTTTGAGACCATGAATAATCCCATTGTTTGGGGTTTTTTTTAAGACACTGTTAGTGAATTTCTAATGTTGGAAAGCATTAAGGATTCTTGTAAAATTATATCATATCTTACCCTGCATAGCAGAATTTAAGACCCAAAATAATGGCACCAATTTAGAGAGAAAAATATCTGTTGGTAGTTCAGTAATTACACCAGATGGGTCTTGTTAAACAGAACTACTTGAAGAATATTTAACTTTTTAGTAAAGAATATTATGGTAGTACACAATTTTATTTTTAATACAGTACCTTGGCATAACTTTTATATTCTAAACCATGCTTTTTTTGCCCAATATATATGAACCTAGAATATTATAGATAGAATTATCCTCTACTAAATCTTAATCTTGCTTTTACTTGGGACAACACTTTCCATATTACTAAAGAATGAAGGCAAACATCTTTAAATTCAGTCTGTGTTAAACCAATCCTAATCAATATCTTTTAGGTCTCTAACTTTTAATAAATGCATCAACTTATCTCTTGAATGACGTAATTTATACACCGATTTAAGTGACCTACATGGCAATAAATTACTATCTTAAAGTTTTCTCTGTTAATTAATTTTGCTTTTTAATAGATACTAAGAAGAGTTAGCATCCTATGTTTGGTACACAGACACACACATACAAACCCCTACATGTGTAGATATACATGTGTATATTTCAACTAATACAATATGTATTCCAATGGATACATATAACCTAATGGTTAAGATCATGAGTTTTAAATAAAGATTATCTGCATTCCAATCCTGGATCCAAACCGTCTATTAACTTTGTGGTTCTGTGGCTTAGTAAATTCATTTATAAAATGGAGATAATAAAATTGCATATCTTATAGAGTTTTTGTAAAGATTAAATGTGATAAGACAAACTTTTAACAGAGGACTTACTCTAAGTGCATGTTCAATAAATGTTCGCCATTGTAATATAATTATAAAGTATTTGAGCCTGTTATAATAGAACTTTAGAAATCATTTAATAAAAAGTGAAAAGATTTTCAACTCTATTATACTATAGGATTAGAAAAAATTTCAATATATTTATAAAGAGATTTTCTGATTTGTACTGAGACATTCATTTAAAGTAGCACTATTTCTCATTTTCTACTGTATCTCTCATTTTGATTCATTTGTATCTTGTGATATAAAAGGAAAACAGTGGTAAACAACATTTCAATACTCACTGAATCTATCTAATCTCAATCCATCACTCACCGCTCTTAGTTAGAAATCAAAACCATTCTAAGAAAATAATACTTACAAGGAAGAGTGATACTTTAAGCCTTCCAGTAGGAAAGATTTATGCAAAAACACAAATCAGCAGTTCAGGGTCTGAGGTTGGGTTTTACCAACTGGCACTCTGAAGCTGAGATTTTGGCATATAGAATTTTCATTTGAGCAACAAAATGCATCTAATTGTGTAATTTGCATTCCTCAATCAATGCATGTAGAAAGCAAGAGTAAATAAAGAACGTTTTAATTTTTGAAGTGAAAAATGATTGGCTCTTGGAAAACACTGTCTTCCAAGAATCTTCTCGGCTTAGAGTACATTAATGAAATTGTAGGAGAAATGAGAAATTGGGGTAAGTTGTCAATAGGTGATGTAAATCAAAGAACTCTGAGCTACATACACCTTCAATGAATATTTGTATATTTGTGTATTTTTAAATATACCTCCCCCGATTTACCTTTTACTATTAAGTATACTTGTTTAATGTTGAATGAAATAATAATGGCATCATAGAGTGAAGCTGGGAGTTTTATTAAATTTTTCCACTCACTCAAATCAGGCAAATGCAACATTTACATTTGAATAATGTAAAGAATATAAGAATTCTGTTATTGTTACCATCACTCTCAAAGCAAAATGGAACATATGTCCGAAAGTAACTTTCTGATATTTTTACTTCAAGAATTTCATACAGATAAATGCAGTTATTCATTTTTTGCACAAATATTTATTGTATATCAGTCATATGCACACATGAATTTAAGATACTAATATTTCTTCCCTTATTTTTTTATGATGAACCAAAATGATGTTTAATAGAACATATTGTTATCTTCACACTAACCATTTTATCCTTCTTCCTTGATGTGAGCAACTACCCACCTTAAAAACTGCACTGCCTTACATTCACTGCCCATATAGGTGTCCCTGCCAATAGATTCTAGCCTATGAGATGTAAGCAGAAGTAATTGGATGGAGTTTCCAACAAAGTTCTTTGTTAAAAAAAAAGAAGGAATTTATTATGAAAGAGGCTTAACCCCTTGTCCCAAACAGTTTTGCTACCTACATTCCATAATTACAATCCTATCTTACAGATACAGAGAAGCAAGAATCAGGAGTCTTGTCTCCTAAAGTTTCTGTGAAACTACTTTATGAGACTTCAGCCTCTGGACTTGTGCCATGAGAGAAAAATAAACCCAAATCTTCTTTAAGCCATTCTTACTTGGGTTTTCTGTTATGAATATAAAACCATTCTAAAATTAATGTTTGGGGACCTACATTCCCAAATTCATTTTGTTAATGAACTGTATAAGTTATTTAAGTTTTATAAATTCATTATGGAGTATAAGATCTTAAAAACATACTGCATATGTGAGAAAACCTACAGCCAACATTGTACTGAATGGTTAAGCATGAAAAACGTTTCCCTTAAGATTAGGAACAAGACAAGGATACTCACTTTCACCACTTCTATCAACATAATACTGGAAGTTTTAGTCAGAGCATTTAGGCAAGAGAAAGTAATTAAAAGCCAAAAGCAAAATTTCCTCTGTTCACAGATGACATTATCTTGTATGTAGAAGGCCTAAAGTTTACACATGTCTGGGCACATACACACAGGCACAGACTGTTAGAGCTCACAGACAAATTCAGCAAAGTAGCAAGATAAAAACTGAACACACAAAAATCAGTTGCATTTTTATGCATTAACAATAACCAATGCAAAAAGGAAACCAAGAAAATTCCATTTACAGTAGCATCAACAGAATAAAATAATTAGGAAAAAATTTAACTACAGAGGCAAAAGATTTGTACAGTGAAAACTACGAAGCACTGCTGAAAGAAATTAAAGAATTAAATACATGCAAAGACATCTTGTATTCATGGATTGGAAGACAATATTGCTAAGATGCCAATACAACCAAAAACAATGTAGAGATTCAATGCAATCTCTATCAAAATTCCAATGATGTTTTTTGCAAAAACAGAAGAACCCACCTGAAAATTCATATGGAATCTCAAGGGACTCCAAATAGCCAAACAATTCTGAAAAGGAATTTCAAAACTTACCACAAAGTGACAGTAATCAAAACAGTGTGGTTCTGGCATAAGGACAGACACAAAGACCAAGGGAATAGAAAAGATCCCAGAAATAAACTTTCACATATATTGTCAATTGATTTACAAAAACAGTATCAAGAACAATAAGTGGGAAAGTGTACTCTTTTTTTTTTTTTTTTAAATCTTTGTGTTCTTTACTAATATTCTTTTTTTTTTTTTTAATTTTATTTATTTATTTATTTATGGCTGTGTTGGGTCTTCGTTTCTGTGCAAGGGCTTTCTCCAGTTGCGGCAAGCGGGGGCCATTCTTCATCGCAGTGCGCGGGCCTCTCACTATCACGGCCTCTCTTGTTGCGGAGCACAGGCTCCAGACGCTCAGGCTCAGTAGTTTCGGCTCACGGGCCTAGTTGCTCCGCGGCATGTGGGATCTTCCCGGACCAGGGCTCGAACCCGTGTCGCCTGCATTGGCAGGCAGATTCTCAACCACTGCGCCACCAGGGAAGCCCCGAAAGTGTACTCTTTTAATAGTTCTGGAAAAACTGGATATCCACTTAAAAAAAAAAAGAAGTAGTCAGACTCTTACCTAACATCATGTACAAAAATTAATACAAAATGGATCAAAGACCTAAACTTAAGTGCTAAAACTAAAGAACCTGTAGAAGAACACATAGGGAAAACCTTCATAAGATTGAATTGGGCAATAATTGCTTTAATATAACACTAGACACACAGGGGAACAACAGAAAAACTGATAAACTGTATTTCATCAAAATTTTAAAAACTTTTGTGCATTAAAAAACAAAAAACTAAGAGAATGAAAGACAACCCATCTACCAAATGGGAGAAAATATTTGCAAATAATATACCTGATAAGAGATTAATATCCAGAATATATAAAGAATTCCTACAACTCATCCATAACAAAATAAACCAACCTACCTAATTAAAAAATGAGCAAAGGACTTGAACAGACATTTATCCAGACAAGATACACAATGAGAAACAAGCACATGAAACAATGCTTAATGTTGCTAGTCATTAAGGACGTGCAAATCAAGGCCACAAAGATATACCACTTCACATCAATTAGGATAGCTAGTACCAAAAAAGGACAGAAAATAACAAATGTTGTGAGGATGTGGAAAAACTGGAATCCTTGTAAGTTGCTGGTGGGAATATAAAATGGTGCAGCCACTATGGAAAACAGTTTGGCGGTTCTTCAAACAATCAAACAGAATTATCATATGGTCCAGCAATTCTATTTCTATGTATATACCGCCAAAAAACTGAAAGCAAGGATTCAGCGAGATGCTTGTATACCAATGGCCATTGCAGTATTGTTCAAATAGCCAAAAGATGGAAGTAACCCAAATGTCTATCAACAGATGAGTGGATAAACAAGATGCAATATATCATTACAGTGAAATATTATTCAGCCTTAAATAAGAAAGACATTCTTACATGTATTAAAACATGGATCAACCTTGAACATACGCTACATGAAATAAGTCAGAAAAGGACAAATACTGTATGATTCCAATTATATGAGGTATCTCGAATAGGTAAATTAACAGAGACAGAAAGGGAAATAGGGCCGAGGGGAGAGAGCGAATGGGGAAATTGTTGTTTAAAAAATAAAGTTTCTGTGTGGTATGATGAAAAGTTCTGAAAATGAATAGTAGTGATGATTGCACAACATGGTGAATATACTTAAAGCCAGTAAATCATACACTTAATGTGTTTTAAATGGTAATGTTTATGTTACTTATATTTTACCACAGTTGTTAACAATGTACTGCAAGGATATTACTTTTCATTGTAAAATTATTAAAAAATATGTTTAAAATAATTTTAAAATGTAAATATATAATATTTATTTTGCTCATCTAGGGAAACAATCCAAATGTTATAATAATAATGTAGTAATTTATTACCTAGAATCTTTAAAAAGATTGTAATGAAAAAAATATCAATTTAAGCTTATTATCATGGCATCCATCCTTATGCACTTTTCATATTAAAGAATCCAAAAGCCATAGAGATTATATAGTTAAAACTAACTTAGGCAAATCTAACACTAGTAGAGCAGGGATTTCAATCTAAAACAAATCAGTTTCTCCAACAACCCTTGAGTATATAGGGACAAGATGAAATCTTAGGTAAGAATCCACTCACCAATTATGATGTCTAGCCTTGGAATTATGAGCTAACATAAAATTTATTTTGAAAATAAACTAAAATAACCTATATTGAATTTTCCCCCTAATTTTATAAGATTTTCCTGTTTTTGCTTTATGTGTTTTACCTTAGTTGAGAGAAAAAGCACAGCAGCTTAATGCTTAAACCTCAAGTTTTAGCCATATTATAAAGAACTCTAACGAGCATTCTACTTAATTTACTTTTTCTAATATGTGTAGGCAAAATATCAGTCACAGCATTTGCAGAGTAAAGGAACTAAGAATGCAGAGTGTGGCCAATTCTATGATGTGCATTCAAAATCATTCTTGAAAGATCAGGAAGACGATCACTGTGTTCTGGTGCCTTTGAATGTTAAGCTTCTTTTCTATGATGGAAATCATGCAGTTTATCTCTGAATATTAAAGCACACCTTGCTTTGGGAGAAAATGGATGCAAAATGTTTTTTCACAGTTAGGATGGCACAGAAAGTAAAACAAGGATGTTCAATCACCAAATTCAGGAAGGAAATGAATATCCTCAAAATATGACTTCTCCAGTACTCCAAATCCTCTTTATAATCAACATCAATTCTGCCAATCTGAACACAAAGTTTTCAAATATTAAAAACAATTCCTAGAAGATGTATACAATGCTCATTTCCCACACTGCCTCATGAGAATGGCAGTACTCAACAGCCAACTGTTCTTTTTCCTTTTTCTTTTTTTTCTGTAATTGAAGGATAGTTGATTTACAATGTTGTGTTAGTTTCAGGTGTACAGCACAGTGATTCAATCAGTGATTCAGCCAACCGTTCTTAAGCAGCTTCACTTTCAGCTCTTAGAAGACAAGTTAAAATTGAAAGCGAAAATTTTTTAACATTTTGTCAACAATAAAACATGTCTGCTTTTGGGATTAGGGAAAAATAGGAATCATTTACTTTTTGAAAATTGTTAGACCACTGGCTTTGGGTACGGTCAGTATGTATCAGGAATTGTTTAGAATGTTCTAATAAAAACACATTTCATTCATTCTAGCTCTTGACTTTCAAAGACAAGGCAATTACAAAAAAGAAAGATTGGCAAATAAATATTACAACATTTCAGCATGGCTTATATTCTTTCAGTGAATGGATAGTTTTAGAGTACATAATAACAAATTTTAAACTCCCAAACTACGATTGTACCAAGCACATGCGGTAAAAAGCTAAAAACTAATTCCCAGCACTAAGGCAATTGTATTAGTCCCATATATTTGCTCATAGATATGATAGTTCAGACCAAATTTACCAACAAAGCAATTTCTTGGATGACAACTAAGGGTCTGAAACTGAAAACTTGTCCTACCAGCTCATCCATAAATGGTACCCTCAGAATCCCACCGCTTGTTTAAAGTTGAACCGTAGACTCATGCTTAGAGTATTAGCATATTAGATAAAACTTAACTTGTTGATCGACAACAAATGTTTCAATATTTTGGCCTCAAATATTTAGCTTATTTATATGAAAAATCATTACCAATTAGAGATCCTAGGCTGATAGTTCACTCATTAACCATTTCAAAATCCTCTTAGGGTTCCACTTGAGAGAGCTAGCTGCTGAATCACCTAGAGTTAATGAAGCCCTAATTGTTATGGCGTAAGCTGGTCTGCTTAACTTTGCCAACTTTAGGACCATTAGGCATCATTAGTATTACCCACTGACTCACTGAACTATAAAATAAGATTTAGCATTTTATTCTCAACAACCTTTAAGCATCCAAGAAGAAAATGTTACAACTTATGACAACAATGTCTTCTAGAAAATTAATGAGTCAATAAAAAATAAGGATTCGGGTGGCTTTTCAACTAAGTAGAGCAATGCTCTGAATGTGAATTCTAAATCACATTCATTGATATTAAGATTCAATATTCAAATCAATTTGCATAGGAAGACAATTTTTGTGAGAATTAAGACTTATTTTTCATCAATATTAAGTAGCAGAATTAAGATAAACTATAGATTAGTGACATCCACTCAAAAAGTAGGATGGAATCATTGTCAGGATACTAGAGCTCCCCCCCAAAACCACTAGAATCAGTAACATAGATGATCTGAACGACAGTTTTAACCTAATTTGACATTTACAGAAAACTGTGCCCAACAATAAAAGAATAGACACTCTTTGAGTCCACAGAGAACATTTGCCAAAATAAAGCATGTGACAAGTCATCAAATAAACCTCAACAAACTGCACAGAATTTAATTCATTCAAATCATGTTTTTGGAACATATGGTAATTAATTAACTAATTAGTCCAATAAAAAAATAACTAGAATATCGCCCAGATTCTTAGAAATTAAGCCATACATTTTAAAATAAAATGTAGGTCAAGAAATAAATCACAAAGAAAATCAATAATTCTTTGGAACTAAACGGTAATGAAGGTGTAATATATTAAATCTTCGGAGATACACATCTGACACAGTACTTAGAGGCACGTCTAAAAAAACGCATATATCAGAAAATAACAAAGATTGAGAATAAACTAAGTATCCATCTAAAGAAATTAGAAAATTCTAGTGCAAATTAATCCTAAGAAAGTAAAGGAAGGAAATAATAAAGAACAAAGGATAAATTTGGCAATTTAGTGAAAAGTTCACATTTCTTGAAAACTACTGATTATGAAACCCAACACGAGAAATCCTAAGTCCAGATGATTCCAGCAGTGAGCATTTCCAAACATTTAAGGAAGAAAATGTGGATTTAAAAAAGAAGGGATGCTTGCTTCTCCCTCGTTTAATGAGACCAGCATGTCTTTGATACACAACCTGATAAGGGCACTACAAGAAAGAAAAATTATAGGCAAATCTTTTTCATCAAACAGATGTGAAATCCTCATAAAGTATCATATCAAATTCACTTACATACAGAAAGGATAATACACCACAATTAAGTGAGGTTTATTCTGTGAATGCAAAGTTGGTTAACATTTGGGGAAAAATGTAATTTAACACATTAACTACAAAAAGAGAGGCAAATCCTATGAATGCAAATAAAGTTTGTGATAAAATTCCACACACTTTACTAAAAACAAAACAAAAATACAAATACTCTTAGCCAAAGCGGGATAGACAAGAATTTTCTGAATATGATAAAATCATTTTTTAAATGCAGCAGAAATTATATACAGTGATGAATTACTAAATGCTTTCTGCTTGAGACCGAGAATAAGAGAAAGATGACTGTTATAACCATTTCTGGTCCACACTGTATTGGAACTCCGATCCAATGCAATGAGGGAGGGGAGAAGAAAAGTTAGCCAAGAAAAATACATCTTTATTCACAGACAACATGAGAGCACCTGGAGAGAATCTGAAAGAATCAATAGATGAAGTTTAAAACTAAGCAAAACTCATCTATGATGAAAAAAGTTAGGTTAACAATAACTCCTGGGTAATGGTGAAAAGTAGTTTCTGCAAGGAACATGTAATAATATCCCATTTCTTGATCTTAGGGCTATGGAGACTGATATGTTCCCTTTTTGAAAATTTATTGAGATACACAGTTAGGTTTTTATGTACTTTTCTTTATGTAAAACTACAAAGAATTTACATTATATGTCATAGGTAATATTTATTGAGGCCCTGAGATAATCACATTTCAAGCATTATGCCATTTAATATTCAAAACAATTTCAGAAGGCAGATCCTGTTTTTAACTTCATTTTACAAATAAAGAAATAAGTTCTTGAAGGTTGATGAAACAACCCAAGTACATACAATACAAAGAGTCCAGAAATTTCAACCCAGATCTTTCTGTTGACAAATGCATTTCACTTATCACTAAGTGTAATGTTTTCATTGCTTCTTAGTTCCATGTGTTTTGTTTTGTTTTGTTTTGTTTTTTTCAAACTCTCTCAACAGTTCTGTTCAAGATTTTGGGCAACCAACACAGGTTAAACTATAATTTTAAATGATTGTGAATTCACAACAGCAATGACCTCAATTGATTACACGCCTGAAAAACCAGTGCTTAGGGAGATAATGTTGACGGCATGCTGCATTTTACTTACATTCACGCAAGATTGACTCAACCTGCCAAATGTTTAAAAATCAAAGCCAGACTTATGGTCCAAAGATATATTAAATCATGTGCACAAATGATTCATAACAAAAGCCAATCTACCTGCCATGTGCTGGCAGCCATGAACGAATCACGGTTACACCTAAATCTGAAGAACTACTCTTCTCATATACTGTTAATGATGAGAATACAAAAGCAGCAAAGCACAGGAGATAAATGGGTGTCCATAAAATATGACATATCCTCCAGTAAGACCCAAAGTAATTGAAAGAAATTAGATCATGATGGTACTTCTTTCTATTCCATCTACTTTTTTCAATCTCCCAGCAGAGGTTGATATAAGAAGAGAAAATATTTGCTGGTCGATACACAAGGCAGTGAAACCTTCCCACTTTCGTGCAGATGGAAGCTAGCTTAAGCTGGTTCGTGTGTTCTAAGCACATCTTAAAATAAAAACTGGAGGCTGATTTGCACCAAGAAAAACTGTGCGTAAAGCTGCAGAAGTAGGCAAGCAATTTAAATTTCCAATAATGTCACTGCAATTTTTTTTTTCAATTTTCAAAGGGGTAATAATGCTACCATTTTCACTTCATCATCTGATTCCTTTTGAAACCCACTCTTACATTTCAAATATTACGTCTGACCTAATTATTTCAAGGATGTTGAAGTTGTTTTAAAAAATCAATTACAATACCCATTATGTTTCGTTTCCACTTACAAATTCATTACTTGAACTTGCTGTCAGAATTCATAGCAATAGAGTTTCCAGTTATAATACATGTATGACATCTGTTATTTTCTCTTGCAAGTGAAGTCCTTGAAGTACTTTGGTAAACTTTGCTAAGAAAATATACAGTAACCATTTTAGCATCATCCAACATAACTGGACAGTGCTTATCTAACAATTGCCTTTACATCTTAATTGAGTTTTAAAATCATATGCTACTCTTAACAACATAATCAATTTTTTCCCAAGGAAAACAGAAAAGCCAAGCACTATATTTTAGTGAAGTGTGTTCTGCTAAAGGGTTGGGTCCTTTATTTACTATTTTACAACTAGTTGGCATGTTTTCCATTTTGGAAAACATAAAAAAGAAAGGACATGCTGAAAATACTTTTGTCTTTGTCTTAGTCTATCATTTCAATCCCTGTTGAATGCAAGCTCCACGAAAGCGGGTGCCATGTAGGTCTTATTCACAAATTTAATCTCAGATTCTATTTAGCACAGTACCTATCGCATAGTAAGTGCTCAGTAAATTTCCATGGAAAGGATGAGTGAGTTTGCCATACAAGGTCACCTTTGAGATCTAGGAACAAAGAAACAGAAGATTGTACTTTGATCAAGGGACCCCAAGACCCCAAAGTGGTTCGATGATTTGCCAGGAGAACTCCTAGGGCTCAGCAAACAATTGTACTCACAGCTATGATTTATTACAGCAAAAGGATTCAGAGCACAACAGCTCATGGGGTGAGGTCCTTAGGGAAATGGGCAGAAGCTTCCAAGAGCCCTCTCCAAATGGAATCACGCAAACCTGCTTAATTCCCCAGCAGTTAGGACAACATATGTGAAATGTTGTCTCCCAAGGAAGCTCATCAGACTCACAGCCTAGAGTTTTACTAAGGGTTTGTCACATACACACCCACTGCCTACCACATGCCAAAATTCCAGACTCCTTGAAGGAAAGTAGATGTTCAGCATAAATCATATTGTTTGCATAAACAGTTTAGACAGAGTGAGACATTGTTATCTCTAGGCATGGTGGGAACCCTTTCAAAATCCCGGTTTCCCAGATGCCAGCCAAGGGTTAACATTACAAGCAGCCCTTTTGATGGAAAGTGGTCTCAGGCCTGCTATGTTACTGTTTTCCCCAGCAGAGGTTGATGTAAGAAGAGAAAATATTTGGCAGGGCTCATTTCAATACATCATGCAAATATAATGCTGGCCAACTTTTCTATTTGATTCTCTTTTTCCATTTTAACAGAGCCCTGTGGGCAATCTCATTTATCCAATATCACTGATTGTTAGCAAACGTATTTTAACACTATGTAAGTAATAATATGCACCTTTTTTAGTGGAAGTTGTGATGAGAACCTTACTAGATAGTACAAAACAAATATAAAAAGTCAACTGCCTAATTGGACTTCGGTACTGAGTTATTTTGCTGGGTCCAGAGAAGGGTCATTTTTCCAACCGTGACTCATTTTAAAAGGCAGAGACGTAATCTTATTAGTATTTTGCTCCTTGAAGCACTTAGGCTTTCTGTAAATCATCAGTGCCACAAATATTTGTTGAATGAATGAATAAATTTATGAACACATATTTACATATGTTCTTTGAAAGATAAATTTTGCTATTGGCTGAAATTTTAATACTCAAAATTCCTTTAAAAATATTGCTGTGCTGCCTCCTAGGTAATTTGTTCTTGTTAAGGACACAGGTTTTTTCCTTAATAAATTAATAAAAATAAGTCTTAGCTTCAAATGGAAACGCCTGTGTTTAAGAAGGGAGCGTGAACTGGGAAGTTACTGTCTTCTGATGGGAATATAGGATGATTATAGTAAACTGCCTTAATGACACCAATAATTCATTTTGCAAGGACATGCCTCCACCATGTAACTGTGCAGGTCTTCCCAACAAGACAATGAGTACATTGTTCAACCCCTTGAATCTGGATTTGATCATATGACTTGCTCTGATGAACAGTTTGTCATGATGTCGTGATGTAAGCAGAAGCCTGAAAATTATCTGTGAGGTTGGGCTTGTGTTCTTGTGCTCCTATCATGGACAAGAGAAGGATGTGCCTGGGCTGGCCCGCTACTCCCAGGGGAAGGATGGGAGACGTGGAGCAGAGATGAGTGTCCCCATCCAAGCCCCGTCTGGAGCAGCTGACCTCCTGCTAACTCCCACACGTCTGAGTGAACCAAGCCAAGATCAGCACTGACGCATGAGAACTCAATGTTTATTTTTGTATGCCACCTGACTGTTAATAAAAGTCATGTAAAAAGTCACAGAAGCAAATTATAGGATACATTTTGCCAAGTCACTGTGAGGAGAGTTTGTAACATTACAAAGCACTTATAGCTGACTGGAGGGACATGCCAGGCATTTCCTGGAAATGGCATTTACAGTCTCAAAGGATTTTTTTGGATCAGTTAAAACCAAAACATAAGACATATTTTGCAAGGGCCATTTTAAGATAAGAGCTTGAGTCATTCTAAGTCAAGCATAAAAAGTTAATTTGATGTCATATTATATTTATAGTCTACAGAAATCTTGACTCCCTGGTTATACTGTATTCTTTAATTAAATTTTTATTTAAACCTTGAACCAGTTTCAGTGTACAACAAAATCGTACGGCAGAGTGACCGGAAACAGCAAGAGTGGTAAACAGTATTCAAACTATTCTCAAATTGGCCTTGAGTTTCACCAGTGGAAGGGTGAAGAGTAGGAGAAGAAGCACAAGTCAAACACAAGAATCCATACCTTCATCTCATCTCATATCTCTCTAATCAAGGGGGAAATAAAGGCAAGACATGGGGAAAAGGAAGTAAGAGCTGTTCTGTTATGGCCATGAAATCTCGAATTTCCAAAGGGCTTGACCGGCTCAGACCCACCCACCAGCTCACAAGAATAAGGCAACCTGCCGCAACAGGTATTTTCTTTTGGACCCTAAATTCAGTTAGAGCCAAGTCCTATCTTATTATATTAGTTATGATTAGTACTATCTACTATAAGAAATTAATCCCCAAATGTCAATGGCTTAAAACAGCTAATGTTGATTTATTGTTTATTTAATAGTCCAATGTGGGAAGGTTTTGTCCTTGTCAATCTTCAAGGACCCAAGCTTTGTCCATCTTTGGGTTCCACCCTTTCAGGGCCTGGAAGTCCTCTGCAACCAGCCATTGTACAGGAAATAAACAAAGAAGAAAACATACTTGCTTCTTTAAAGGACCAGAAGTCATACTCTCTCTCTTATTTTGCATTGGCAAAGACTAGTCACATGGACACACAGAGGTGAAAAGGAGAGGATGTGTAGTTCCAGGCTATACGGCAGCCTGGCAAAAACGTTACACAGTGGAAGAGGGAGCACGAATTTTAAGTGGATAAGCAGCCATCCCTGCCGTGCTGATACAACTGTGCTTTGCCCAAGGAGACCAGCACAAGTCTTCAATGTAGCAAATGTTCCATACATATTGGTAGAATAATTGAACTAATGAATTATCTGGACTCATGTACCCATCTTTGTCCTGTAATGTTAATACAGCTATTATTAGTGCCTTTATTGGCCTTCATTGGGTAATTGCTGCAGGCCAATGGCTAAGCTCATTAACTCACTCTTTGAAATAAATATACCAATATCCCTGTTTTGCTAGGTGTTAAAATCAGAATTCAAGCTTAAGTCTGACTCCACAACTGAAACTTTCAAAGGCATTTAATGAGTCCTTCACAGTTTTAGCTCAATCACATGCTGATTTGTAATGTAACATTTTCCATGTATAGACATCTCTTTGCTAGTTACTGCAAGTTCTTAGAGGAGATAATCTCAGTCTTTAATGATCTTTTTCCCTGTACCCCTACCTCTCTCACAGCTTGCATAAATTTAATCTTACAACAATCTACATTGAAACATAGAAAAATAAAAAGCTGAATCATTTGTTTCATGTTGCAAATTGAGTCTATTTTCATACCTCTGAGGTATTTGTAACGATGTGTATATTACATAAAATAGTATATATATAGAGAGAGAATATGTATATAAAACAGTAAGTATAGTATGTATATATATATGTGATATATATACATGTATATATATATATAAACCAGTAAGTAAATACTGTTAAACCAAATCAGATTCTCACCCATTTTCCTGCTCTATAGACTGCTTTCAAATTAAGGTTTGAAAAAGTAAATGGAAAATATAAATTCAGGTAAGATTCCGGTTCTGTTTTTTGAAAAGAAACAGATCCAAATGTTCCAGGGCTACAGGCTGAAAATAAACCATTAATTTAGAGCAGGCTTAATTATGATTTGAAGATATACCTTAAACATCAAAACCATAGGTTCTGATAGAATCCATCACCAATAAATTGTGTGCTTAATTCTGAGCTCTAGCAGTGAGGAGAGCAAACTGTGAGAGGTTTGAGAAACATAATATCCCTATATAATTATTTTGATAGAAATAAAAGTGGTGCTAAATTATTGTTTTTATTGAATTAGAAGTATTTATTCCAAGCATCTAAAGCATTTTTTATGTTGAGGTTAGTGAATGGATTTTCCCACCTTTTAGCAAAAACAGGATAAATTATGAAGGCCTTAAACTGTGACTGGAGAAATCCAGAGTGAACACCAAAATGGTGAAAATGCAGTATTAAATTCTTTGTGAGATCACATTTGAGCAGATATATTCCTTTACCTGTGACAGTTTAACTTGTTCCAAAGTTTTGGGGCTAGCGATTGACTAGCATTCAGTTTTACCGAATATTTTTACTGGAATGATTTTATTTTTGAAATAAGCAAGTAGTTTACCTTCATATAAAAACTGAATAAAAATAGAATCCATGGGCTTCCCTGGTGGCACAATGGTTGAGAATCTGCCTGCCAATGCAGGGGACACGGGTTCGAGCCCTGGTCTGGGAAGATCCCACATGCCGCAGAGCAACTAGGCCCGTGAGCCACAACTACTGAGCCTGCGCGTCTGGAGCTTGTGCTCCGCAACAAGAGAGGCCGCGATAGTGAGAGGCCCGCGCACCATGATGAAGAGTGGCCCCCGCTCGCCGCAACTAGAGAAAGCCCTCGCACAGAAACGAAGACCCAACAGAGCAATCAATCAATCAATCAATCAATCTTTAAAAAAAAAAATAGAATCCATGATTTATGTTCTCTGTTCCAGTGGATAATTAACATTAACTACCACATCTGGCAAACTTACAAAACCATAGAGACTTCTAGATCCCTTTGTCTCTGACATAAAGCCTAACGAGGGTTGGGTGGCCTTCTGCCATCTTATAGCCATGCTGTCTGTGGCTTCTAAGGCTGCAAAGACAGGCAAGAAGAGAGAGAAGCCGGAGGCATGTCCTCTTCACTGTCTTGGCCCCTAATTGGCACATGTGTCTTCTGACCATAGTCCATTGGCCAGAACTAGTCATGTGACCACAACCTAATTACAAGGAAGACCGGGAAATACAGGGGGACAGGGGACTATAGGACGAGCACTGTGTCTGCTACATTCACAGCAAAAACAAGCACCCAACTGCCCCGAGAGCTAGTCCAGACGTTTTCCCATGGATCTTAATACCCTGGCAAACGGTACTTATTGAGCTCTTTTTTCAGCTGTGTTCATCACAACCATCATTTACATAAAGAGATATTCCTGATAGAACTGTGGCGGCAGACATTACCATAACATTCTCAATCTTGTGACTCTGAGTCTGAATTTCTTGAGGTTGACCTAGGAAATTTATTTTACAAGCTTCAAATGATTCACGGCTGAAACCGGGTTACCTGAAACTCGATGATTTAGTAGGCATGCATAGTAGTAGGAGCATGTATGGTTTAGTAGGGTCTTTCTCAGAAAGAAAGATATATTTTTTTCTCATTGGCTATGAATTCTGTTTCTCTTGAACAAAACCTACGTAGCTTGCACCAAAAGCTTTCTGCCTGTATGCACTGCAGGATTTGTTTTTATTTTTTAAACACTAACTGAAAACTCAACACAGGATAAAAATAACGTAGCCAGTTATTTTTCTTTTCTTTTCTTTGATAATATGGATCATACAGAAAGCATTATAATAACATAAGGAAAAGAATTTTTGACAGCTTTAAAAGTTTTAGAAGTAATGCCATGCAAGTTGGAATGGTGTTCTCTAGTCATGTTCCTAAGAAAATGTGATGGCACCGTATTTCGTAATAATTTGAATGTATTATTCAACACTGATATCTCAAGTATTTTGTAAGCAAATTATTATGTTAGCAAAGCAAACAGATTTCCTCCAACTCTGCTCATATTGATTAGTAAAGATGTGCCGAAGGGAGTTTTGAAACTCTTCCAAATGTTCTTGTATGTTAACTCCTTTTCATTATGATGAAATACAGCCTATTATTCATATGGACTAGTGAACAAGAGAGGTTATTTTTTCCTAGTCCTCAGTCATGAGCTCTGGAGAAAATACTGTAATCATTCACCTACACCAGACTATTGCAGGCATTCCTTATTGTGAAGTAGTTTAATCAGTAATTTCATTAGAATGATATTACACTGTGCCTTAACTAATGTTTGGTTTTCCTGACTTTGAAATACCAGATAATGTTATTAAGAGTCACAGAATGACCTCAAAAATAATCCCATTTGTATACAATGTATATTTGAAGTCTGTATTCCCTAGACTCTAAGAAGAGGTTTCAGGAACTTTGATGTCTTGTGTTTTATTTATGCCTAAAAGGGGTTTCTGTCTGGTTTGAGCAAGCTAGGAAATGAGCAGAATTTCCACTAAAAAAAAAAAAGGCCATTTGAAACAGTCCATGGCAAGCGGCATTCGGCATGAAGAACCCTCCCTTCTTTGAAGTCCTAAATATTAGTAGGTGAACTTTTAGCATTTAGGGGTTGCAAAACGGTATAATGACAAGTTTTTCAAATATGAAAAATTATAAAAGAAAGTTGTTGGTAAAGTTGAATCATACACACAGTTTACTTAGACAAAATGAAGAATTAAAAGCATGAGAAAGTAAAAGAGAAAAAAATTTTAGTTAAAATTGGCAATCATTCGCACTCAGTAAATCATGTGCTGAAATGGTCATAAGATTGAAGAAATGAAGATGCTTGTTCCTTGGTCTTAGCTTTCAGTGACTTCTGAGAATGTGAGCATCTTCTACCTTAACGATGATTCTAGTAAAGAAGGTTGAGTATTTGCACACAACACTTCTCCCAAGCAAGGATCAACATCTTCATCTATTCCTTAACCAACAAAACAGCACTGAAGGAAGAACTTACCATGTTGGACTTACTGAGAAATGATATGCCTGGACACTACCCTTTACGGGAAACCTAATGGATTTTCAAAGGTAATTTTAGCAATGCGTACTTTTCACTTTAGCATCTAATTTAAGATTTGGAGCATCTGAGAAGTTTTAAAAGAGCATGTAATTATCGTAATCAGATCCATAGCCACATCATTATTCCCTCCTGGGGGGGCAAAAGTATTTGTAGACACGTTTCAGATCTTCTGAGGGTTTCTCCAGAGGATAATGACCAACAGTGTGAAAACAGTAAGCTAGAGATTAATACTGACAAGGTCAAAATCAACTGACCGAGCATGTTTAAAAGCCACAGTGCTCGAGACCCAGGCACCTTCTTAGCAAAACAAGTCAATAACCTACTTACAAGACACAGTCACCTCTACATGGACAGGGGTACGTAAATCCAAATGAGCATTATTCTCTGATTCAGTCAACGTTCAACAAATAGCATACAAATTACCCACTACCAGGAGGCAGGCCTTGGAGTAAGAGAGGCATGGGGGTTGAAACTCCCTATCTTACACTTACTACTTGAAAGTTGAAATCGGCAAACTTTTTTTTGTAAAGGGATAGATAAATATTTGGGACTTTGTGGGACAGATGGTTTCTGTTGTAACTACTCAGCTCTGTTGTGGCACAAGAGCAGCCGCAGACAGTGCATACAGGGATGGGCATGGCTGTGTTCCAGGGACGCTTCGTTACAAAAATAGGCAGCAGGCCAGGCCTAAGGGCGGTAGCTTTCCAACCTCCGGTAAAGGCAGGCTGGAAGACAGCCTCCACAGCTCTGGAAGGCTACACAAGACCCAGCAGCAACTGCTGTCTCTGGGGAAAATAAATTGGATCTGTGAAATTCAAGGAACAGAGATTTACTTTCCATCGTGTAACTTTTCATTATCTTGAATTCTGTACAATGTATCACATTTACACAATAAATGAATTTACCTTTGGAAATAATCATTATTCCCATGTAGCTATCAACTTCCCAAGGCATCCACTTTATCTTCTATAGACAGAGGGTATTATATCTCCTCTCCTTCTTCCATAGGGCCATTGTAAAAATTAAATCAAACACTGGATGTAAATGTGCTTAATATAAACCTAAAGTACCACCTAAATGTACAGTGCTATTTTCATTATTTTATTACTTTGGGGAAGGTAGAACAGCTTAACAGCTAAGATCTCAGGTATCAGAGCCAGACTATTAAAGACCAAGCAGAATATTTTCTGTTACCTTTTCCTCTCACCACCTGTGTGTTCAAACAGAAGGCAATTCCAAATCAATACTAGGCTCCAAGGAATTTAGAAAGCAAATATGGCATATTGAAAATTAGTACATAGAAAAAAAGTCCTAACTGGGACCCACACTTTTATTAATTCATAGTTCTTGTATTCTTAAATCTATTTAGTTTACTAGAAGAAATTGACATAAGGAATATGATTTCCTTTTATCCTTTTTTTTTTTTTTGACTTTCCAACTCAATTCCGGAGTCAATCAACTCTGGACCCTGTCCTGTTGACATTTACAATCTCTGCAAATGTCGTACAAATTGGAATTGGTCAGGATCAGAATAATGACCTTAGGCGCCATGAAATCTTCAAACACTAAGTAAGATTTAATTAGATCATGTAAACATGATAAAGCAAGAAAATAGGAACATGTATTTTAAAATCACCAACAATAAGTCTTAAAACTAAAAGAAATTTTAGGTTAAGCAAGTTAGACTAAACAATCCATTTTCATTAAATATGGATTTATTGAGTTTTATTTCAGAGGCAAATATAAAAGATTTTTGGGTTATATCCTCTCTAGCAATTGTTTATAACTGCTGGAATGGGTAAGCAAGATGGAAACATTTTAAGAGATAAGAAGAAAGAGAAGTGAATCAATGTAATGAAATAAAGCACTCACTATTTATAAAAAATAATAGTACAGCACTTTGGCAATGCAAAATGTGAATGATCATTGATTAGTAATCAGTAAAACGTACCCTTAACATGGCACTTGAACCATCTAGAAGTTGGAAAAATTCCTCACTCCTTTAAAGATAGTTTAGCTACAAAATCCACAAAGTAATGAAAGCTGGAGATGAAATGTGGGGTCTTTTGGGTATTTTTTCCAACAACGAATCCAGTATTGAACTGGAAGATGCCATATATGTCATTGAATCTTACCTTACCCTGAGGTAAGGTAGCTACGAGCAAAAATATAGGTATGCATAATTCTGAACTCAAGAAGTAATAAACTGGATGGGAAATGGATTTTGAGTAGCAAATTCTCTAGGCAGCCAAAGATGAAAGACTTTCTTGTTTACAAACAGAGGCACCAGAGCAAAGAGCTGCTTCACCGAGGCCAGAGCTAATTAAATCTTTGGGAAATTGTTCCAAGGCGTGGAAGATAGAGAGTGAATATCAAAGAGACTAGTTTAAGAGGAGTGCCCTAAGGATGAAGGAAATAAACCAAAATGAAAACTTCTTGGGGAATAAATGGAAAGCAAAGAGCCATCACTGTGGGCCACATTCTCGCTGAAGAAGGTGGTGGTGAAATTTGTGAATAACACTGGACATCTCTACTAATAATTAGTAACATCATAATGGAGCCATTGATATTCCAGAAACCAAACACAGTGACAAAACGTCCCACGAGGGGCAGAGTCTGCTGAAGTGATCTCCCTAGTCCCAATTGGAGGAAGACCTATAGCTGGTACCCAAAGGCAGAACTGTAGTGCTTGAAGCATGTACAATTTGGGGCTTCTCATTAAGTGATTAAAAAATTACTAATAAAGACTGGTCTAACAGGGGATGCTTATTTGGAGTGACAAAAGAAACTGCAACTGATTAGGAATATTAAAAACCTAACAAATGCCACAAATATCACAAAATCCAGAAAAAACCCTCATAATATTTAATTAATATTTTGACATAAATCTGACCCTGCACCTTTGTGTCAAGATGTCAGGGAAGGGCTTCCCTGGTGGCGCAGTGGTTGAGAATCTGCCTGCCAATGCAGGGGACACGGGTTCAAGCCCTGGTCTGGGAAGATCCCACATGCCGCGGAGTAACTGGGCCCGTGAGCCACAACTACTGAGCCTGCGCGTCTGGAGCCTGTGCTCCGCAACAAGAGAGGCCGCGACAGTGAGAGGCCCGCGCACCGCGATGAAGAGTGGCCCCCACTTGCCACAACTAGAGGAAGCCCTCGCACAGAAACGAAGACCCAACACAGCCAAAAATAAATAAATAAATAAATAAATAAATAAATAAATAAATAAATAAATAAATAAATAAATAAAAATAAAATTAAAAAAAAAAAAGATGTCAGGGAAATTGGCAGGAGAAATACCATGGAGGCATTCCTAAGTCAGGATGGCTGGCCATGATTTCATCGCACAGATACATGGAAGTGACTTTGAGCCACATGTTGAGTGTATCCCCCGCCCAAGTGAAGCTAAGTGTACCCCCCAACTCCACCTCCTTTAGCAGATCCCATACACAATCATGGCCAAAGTCACTTAACAGGGGAAGAAATGTGATGGAAGGCAATTCAGAGGTGGGCGACAGTGGTCCTAAACGATTGAAGTCACAATGTCTTATTTTTGCAAATTTTACAGGAACACATCACAGGCAACGCATGGTGTACACTTTGCTGGACTCTTCCAGAACCTGGCGAGGGGCCGTGCACACAAGGAGCCCTGCATCTTCTCTCAGCTTCACTAGCTTCACAGCAAGTTTGCCTCCACACATCCACTGGTGCTTCTGAACTATACACTGGTGGCCATTGGTCGAGGCAAAAATAGCCTGGGCCAGTGTTGTGTAAGTGCCTGGCAGTAAGCTTTTGATTATCGAGGCAGCCATTTCAAAGATAATCCATCTCAAATAAAGGTACCGTCAACTGTACGACACAGCTACTAGCAAAACGTCCAGATAAGGAACCAGACTGCCCGCACTCACAAAGTTCCCCTTCTGGAAAGGCCTGGGTGACCTAGATAACTACCACTCGAGCGACCAGCTTTTCCCATCCTGCACCCCAATTCTCTCTCTTACATTTTAAATTCACTAATAAAGAGTGAACCCACAAAATCCTAGGCACTCCATCGTCGGACCCCAGTAAAGAGGGAGAACACCAGGTTCTCTCCCTCTCTCTCTCCTCTCCCTCCCTCTTCCCCACCCCTCCCTCCCAACCTACAACCGTGCTGTGTGGCCCTCAGGCATGTCGTGTACCCTCCAGGACTCAGGCATAGACTGGGAGTTGGGGACTGACATGTACATACTGCTATATTTAAAACAAATAACCAACAAGGACTTACAGTACAGCTCAGGGAACTCTGCTCAATACTCTGTAGTAACCTAAATGGGAAAAAAAAATAGATACGTGTATATGTTTAACGGAATCACTTTGCTGTACACCTGAAACTAACACAACATTGTTCATCAAGTGTACCCCAATAGAAAATAAAAATTTTTTTAATAAAAATAAATAAATAAATAAAAGAGAGTAATAACTTTTGCTCCTTCAAAGTTCCCTGATGGTTGTTCCTGACATGAGTCTTGCAATTATAATAAGAATCACAAGGGCTGGTCCAGCCACAGCCTTGGCTCATGCTAGGAAATGTGTGTAGGGCTCGTCCCAAGTCGTAGGGGCCCAGGTGAGTGCCTCAGGCTCTCCTATCGTAGGCTGTGCATCTCTATCATAGGCTGGGACTGACACAAACCAGCCAGACTCTAGATTTTCATAAAAATGGTGAGCAAGTTGCAATATAATTTACTGCCAGCTACTCTGCTTCTACTTTATACTTGTAAAACGTACTGAAAATGAGAACACTAACAGGTACGTTAAAATATTTAAAGAAAAATTTTGCTTGTTTATTTCTTTGAAGATCCCAGACTCATTCACAGAAAGATTAATGGGACTTCAGTTCCCAAAGATTTAGAATTTCTAGGCTATATAGTATGATCTGCAGGATGATGTTGTCAAGTTCTCTGCTGAAGAAAAATCTACCCAGGAAGAGGATTAAACTCAGACACTCATCATTTTAGAATAAAAGAGAATGATTCAAGGCTACTGCCCCATTAAAATTCAAATCCCTCTCTAGCACAGACTAAGAAATTTGGCTACATTATTATCAATTAGAAAGCTCATCAAGAATCAGTATATTAGATCAGAGAGTTACCAGCCATGTATCTCAGAGAAGATTACCCAGGAAAGCTGTGTTCTGAAGTTTTGAGGCAGAACAGAGGAAATGAATATAGATGGAAGAAAATGCTTTCTTCCAGGAAGGGTTTTTGCTTCTAGTGGACAAACCGTAAATGGGCTTTCAGTAAGGGGTGGACACGGGAAGCAACTGGGCAGCTAGAATTCTTGAAGAGGTAAGAAAAATGGAAAAGGAAGAGGTAGAGTGATGTTGAAGTTAAATAATTTTTTTGTTGTGCAGTTGTGCCAATAGCCTGCTTTGCCCTTGGCTCCTAACCATGGTCAAAGCTGCACATTTAATGCCACGAGGTCAAAGCTGTGTGTATAATTGGAGAGGTCAACAGTAAATTCCAGTGAGTGAGCAGATGACCCCTTTCATGCCAGGAACTTTAATTAGGGGAGGTTTGATAGAGGGCTTGTTCAGGTGACAATCTTGAGCCAGCATTTCCAAAAGCAACTACAAATACCACCGTTCGTACGCCAGATGATGTAAGATGAGTGGCCATTTCTATTGAATGCTTTCATTTTGCATTCTGTTTACCTTAACGTAGTAAAGAAAAAATTATATCTACCCAGTAAGTTTACAGAAATGATGTTTTCTTTATAAATTAATCACTTAATAAGAAAAAGTGGATCAGCTTAGAATAAATAATATTATTTTTGATTAGATGATACTTAGATGTGACAAGAATTATAAAGGTGGGGAAAAAAATAATGACACCTGGACGATTGTCATGTATAAACCTCTCCTTTCTTAGGAGTCTATAGAAGAGGCCATTTTGCAAAAGACTAAAAGAGACGCAATGTATTTTGTGTTAAGGTGCCTGTACCTCAAATTCCTAAAATTTTATCAAATAAGAATGGATATAGTTAGGAAACCCAAAATATAGCTAAGCTCATTAAGTAAATCTGAGCAGGGATCATGCACCACATTTTTTCCAATGAGGAGCCTGAGGTCTGGTGTAAGTAGCTTAATTCCAAAGGTGCAAAGAGCTGAGTTAAGGTTGAACACAGGTCTGCTACCTCCAAATTCTGTTACCTAAGCACTAGTTCAAGATGACATTTTAGAGAAAAATTGCTAAGTCAGAGAATCAGTATGGGCAGGAAAATGGTAATGGTCTCAGGTACAACCAGAATATTTACTTCATTAGCTATTTCTAACTACAATTTTACCAACTCCTAGAAGAGAATTGTTAACACCAAATCCTCAGTCAGGATGTCCAGAAAAACATTATAAGAATGACGCATGCAAAAAAATTATTTATGTGTGGGTATGTACACGTACGCATAAATACCTATACTTCCATTATATGCATACGTGACATGGTAGTTTATTGATAAAAATAAACATTATGCCATAAGATGAAGAGATCTGAAGCCTTATCTTCTAGACTCAAATCTCTTACCAGCTATGTGGCTTTGGGCAAGTGGTTCAACTTCTCTAAGCTTCAATTTCCTCAAAACAGGGCTAATAACAGTAGTTGTGGTTGTTGTGAAGATTAAATGAGGTAATATACAAAGTGTGCTGAAAACTGTCCTGGAACGTCATCAATGCTAAAAAACTGTAAGACACTATTATTATCCAATTGATGGTACAATTTAAAATACACACAAACACATAGAGGTCTCGCTCTTATTTGACTCCATCATTCATCTTTTTGAATCACAGATTTATATATTAGATAGAATACTAAGATTATCTTCACACTAACATTTGACATAAATGTGGAAAAAAGTATTGAAGTAATTTTAATAATATGAGCACTTACTATTTAGAGAAGACCCTGGCCTGAAAACTTGCAATAGCTAGGGGTGAGCAAGGGGGTAAGTGTTCTAAGTACCTCGATCTTTCCAGCTATTTTCACATCCTGATTCTCTGGTTTGCTGGCTTGTTAGGAGAATGTAACAGGGTGAGTGGGGGCAGGGGAAGCCCATGGAAGGGGCAGAGCTGGCTCAGTCTGTGATGGAGATGAGTCTGAATCCCAAAGGATGATGAAGAGTCTGCCAGGCAGAATGGCAAAGAGAGAGGCAGAGCTTGCCCTGGCAGGTGCCTACTGCGTGAAAATGCCCAGAGGTGAGATGACACTGCTCGTTCAGGGAACCGTTTGCTGTCCAGTATCGTCAGAGCTTCAAGTACAAGGCAGGAAAGCATGAGAAACTGAGCCTGTGTGTCATGCTCAGGATTTCAGAATTCACCCTGAAGTTGGCAGCAAGTGGAGGGCTTCAAATGGAGGAACTACACATGGTCATCTTTGCTAATAGGCTACCAGCATCTATGTGATAGCATTCCTTAGTCTGGAGTCTATGGGCATCTCTTGAAATTCAGTGTGTCTGTGAACTGGGATAGCAAAAGTTAAAAAAAAAAAGACAGATTTTTACTGAACAATGTAATGTGTTATTAAAGAAGCACATAATTCTATATCACAGATTTACTTATAACATATTGAAACTTTTAATATAATGGATTTGTTCTGCAGTTGTATGTACATTCCTTTATGCTTTTAGAAACTATTCTGAGAAGGGATTCTTAGGCCTCCTCAGACTGCCAAAGGGTTCTATGGCACAAAAAAAGATTAAGAACCCCCAAGGAAGGGTTACACACACATGCAGAGATTCTGAAAGGTAATTCCTGCCATATGCAGGGGAGTAGCCAAGAGTTCAAGTACAAACCACAGATCCCAACAAGATAACAAATAAACTGGCTTAATTAGAAACCACAAACATTGACAGCTCTAGTACTTTTCTTTACTGTGTTTTCTAGCAAGGAAGCTCAAAATAGTAAATTGTCTCTTTCAATACCAGTCATCTGGCAACCTTCCAGGCACTAACCCTGCATGTTATTTCTGGTTGCTTCTATACATACACAGTGTCATAGTGGACGTTTACTGGAGATTTCTCCCCAGATCCATCTCCCTCCTTCTGGCAATAGCAGCAGTTAGTGGGTGCCCCCGTTATGCTCTCTCAGCAAGTATGGTCTTGGGGGTTTTCACCCCCATCGACACGTATACCAAGGCTAAACCAATCACATTCCACCAAACATATGACCTACGTTTGTCCAATCACAGTAACTCTCAAGATTTTGCAGAACCAGCTGACAAGATTCTAGCTGCTCCCACTGGCTCTGAACCCGAGGGGTTGTGAGGATGGAGCTCCTGCAAACAATTGTCCGCCAAAGTAGAGAGGCTTGCAGCAGAGGAAGAAGTTACCATGTGAACGGCAGAGGAAAGAACTAGGGAGAAACAGTTCTGGCGACACCATTTGATGCCTGAAGACAAAGCTAACACTGGGCTTTTTAAATTCATAACCCAAGAGGTTTGCTTTTTTATTACTAAAAATAAACTCACAGAGGGATATAAAATTGTCATCACTAGATAGAAAAGATCCTAACAGAAATGCCCAAGGTTCATGTACTTGGTGAGAAAATTCTAGGTAGCTCACAGAGGAACGTAGATTCATTTCTTCTCAATGAATTTGTGACTTTGTGAAGTTACAACTGTTATCGTCACGTCCTTGGTGCCCATGTTGTGTTGACCTCATTCCTTAAGCAGAATTTTGTCAAGTGTGCTCTGCAAAGCCACGTGTGGCAGGGCCACACGGCGCGAAGGCTAACGGTAGACATTCCTGGGTACAAGGTTAAATGTATTAAATGTCTGGGGAAAATGGAGAGGCCAGAGAATCGATATTTTGCTCAGAAGAGCTGGTAGTGGTCACACACAGAAGGATCTGAGAACCTTCTCCCTTCACAGTTACTAGGGCTGCAGAGTGTATGGAGTGTTAGGCCATGAGGGGTTTGGGGGCAGTACTGTACTAATTCTTCACCAGATGTTTTCTGTATTTTTTACTTTATAATTTCATATTATTGACTGGGTGCTTTGCACTGTGATTTGTGGTGCTCAAACGGTACCATGTGCCATAATTTCTGAAGACCTTGGTATCTAAGTAGACTCCCAGGACTGATTCCGGATTCAGTTAAGAATGAATGGAGGGAGCCCTGAAAGATCTATAGGTTTTTAAATCATGTGTCCCAGGTAATAACTCCTGATGTTTAAAAGCCATTGAACTGGAAAGATCAAGAAAAAACTGAATTCTAAGCAGAAGAGAAAGAATATTAAATCTGAAATCTCTGAATTCCCTTTTTACCTGGTCAATCCAGGAGACACAATCACTTTTCTCTATTTGCTATAGGTTTCTCCTTTTTCGGCACACCACACCTTCACCTCCGTAGAGGTTGGAATTCATGGTGATCTCTATATAGAACAATGCAAGCCACTTGCAGGCACCAGCCAGTTTTTAATTAGGAATATCCCTAAGGAAAAGACTCGGGCACCTTTATGGGCACTGCTGTGCCCACGTCTTGTCACTCTCCAGCAGGGCTTAATGCTTGATGAATTTTAGGATATTTTTAAAGTAGGAAATTGAGCATACAATTGAAAATGCAAAAACGCTGCTGCATTCATCCAATAAACTCACTGTGAACTATGAATTCTGTTTTTGTCCCTCAGGCAAAATTGAGTTCGGGTTATGCATGCATTTCAGGAATAGGAAAACCATTATTTACCTCTTTTCAGATGTGAGTTTTGGCATCTCCTTCAAACTAGCTGTAGAAATTGAGCTGCCTATAGGTGAACAGAAATGTTGCAGCTTCTTATGAAATTTTTTTTACAATGGCTTTAGGTATAAATTAGAATGCCCCTACATTGTAAAATCCACTCTCAGGAAAAGGAGGAACTGCATTTTTAAAAGTTTTTCATTCTACCAAATGGACAGAGTTGCCTTAATTTGTTAATTCAAGGGCTTTCCCCTATCTTTTTCTGTGTAGAAGATACAGATTAGACCCTGAAAGAGAGAGAACACCACAGAGAGAGGTTTTCTTAATCAGTTGCCTATTTCTATTAGGAAGCCATAAGGAGAACACACATTATTTATTATAAGTGTATCTAGTATTTTTTTAACTAATAAATCTGAAGAGGAAAAATCCTTTAATATAATATTTCCATTTCCTTTTCATGGAAGTTTTAAAAAGTTAATGCTTGCACATCTTAATAAACTTTTCTCACATGTCACAACAATAAGGCAAAGAGATCTGATCACTTTTTCCCCAAAATAAAGGCATTTTTTAAACAAAGGCATTCTTAACACTGTACAGGGCACACACATTATCCTTAAAATGCACTTCCAAATCAACCCTTGGAAATAAAGCTGCAAAAGCATTCCATTTCCACTTAATCCAAGAAACAAGCAACCTGGAACACATGAAGTACGGTGTTGGTATTTCCTATTCCTAGTCACACAGCGGTCAACCACAGTAAGATCTGACTCAGCATTTGACTGAAGCAGGAACCTACGGAGGCCTTTGTGTTGCGTCAGCGGCTTATTTGATATATGGAACCATTAAGTGTTTGTTCTTATTAGGGACTATTAGCCAACAGAAAATACTGTACACTTGGTTCAGCCTTTCACATCTGATCCCATCTCGTGCATGATTTTAATCAAGTGTATCAGGGAGGGTTTGATCAGAGTAGGACCACCATGAGAAACAAATGAGGAGAGGACCTTATGTAAATGTGGAAGCAGGGGGTGAGGTCCATGCAAGGCTATGGCTTCTGCATCTGGTTTTGGGCTTCACTTGTTACGGATCAGACAGGCTGGCCTCCAGAAGGGGAAGGTGGATATGAAGTGGGGTGTCAAGGACAAATGGAAACCCAAAAGGATGAACTCCAACCCACCAAGACCAATGACTCGCTTCATTTCATGCTATGTGACATGTGTTTAACAAGGTACAGGTCCTCTGCAAATGACAGAGGATACTTATCACGGCACTTTTTCCCTAGTGATGAAAGATTGTGCTTCAGAATCCTTCTAAACACAGCTCTCGAGGCAGGCATTTCCAATTAAGTGGAGCTGATTGAAGAGAAGAAAGCTATTTGCCCCCTCTACTGTTAGCACAGCATTCAGGAAAGGGTTGTCTTTTTACAAGCTTCCCTTAATCTCTTGATCTCAATCTTCATCGATTTTATGATTTAAAGAGGCTGTGGGGTAATTAATCAAGATTTAAGACATTACTTTTTAAGGGAAAAATGAATTTCAAGGTTCACCAACCAACTTATAAATGCTATGCTTGGTAGATTCCCAAGAGAAAGTATTTTATTAGCAGTAGTAATAATAAAACCTGCTCTTGTGAAGATTATCTACATTTATTTCTATTTGTTCTAAACTTAAAATTCTTTGAGTCTATGTGAACTTGCTCAAAAGATTAGCCATTAGATCTTAACAATGGGACTAAAGTCAAAAGGGGTCATGCTTTCAAAAAAGCAGACTGGGATGGAGCTGGCCACTGTCTTCATTCAGCCTGTCTGGGAACTCTTCTATAGGTACTGCCTTCATAAATTTCACGAGGGTGTGAACTTTATTTTCATTCTGCCCTTAATCACATTTACTTTAAAGCTGCCTTTCTTTAGATTCACTCATTTGATCTGCATTCTGTCTACCGATAAATTCATTTCCTCTGTGTGATCTTTCAGCTCTTATTTTCCCCTCATATCTTCTCTGCATGTCAGATCTGGTGTTTCCTTAAGAATTCCTCTTTTACCATATAGCATTATTCTTCACCCATTCATATACTGATTGTTCTTCACTAGAAGCATTCTGGTTTATTCATACTTCTTTCAGAGTTGTAAGAGTCACTATATTTAGCACAGAATTGAGCCAGAGCATTACAGCACTTGTTCTGAATTATCCATTTCTATGATAGCCATAGAATTAAAAAGAAATTACTTTTTTTTCAATCCATATCATACTACTTCCGCATATTGATCTTGTGGTCAGTTAAACTCCTGAACACTTCCCACACAAGGCGTTTTAAACCACAGTGCCATTCCTGTAACTGCACAGCTGGAATATTGAGACTCGAGAGCAGGTCATTATATTTGTCATTTTTATAGTTTACTGGCCTCAAAAATAGAACGGGAATGAGTTGAGTCCCCAGTGAAAATTTTTATTGAATCTACAATCACTTTTTAAGCAATCACTACTACTTTTTCTCCATGCTCAGAAGTCAACCTTACACAACATTACTTTGGATTTTTCTGGCTTGGTAGCAAGTTCACTTGTGTACTCAGAACTGTATATTCATATTGTTAAGAGACTGTAAGGCACACGAGTGGGAATTTTTTAGCTGCTTTGTTCACTGATGTATCTCTAGCAGTAGGCCCTCACTCGAATCTGTAGAATAGATGAATGAATATAACAGGCACTTTCCATATACTGAATTATTTAATCTGTTTAATAGCCCCAAGAGGTAAATACTATTTTTATTCCATTTTACTGATGGGAAGTAATGCGTTTACTTACAAATTCAGAGAGGATTTTGACTGATTACTGGAAATTAGTTCTAACATGTATATGGAAAATAAGAAACTACAGCCCAGGAAAGAAATAGCCACATTTCCAAAACTAATTCGATTTTCTTTATATAAAAAATCCAGCTATTCACTTAAGCAAATTTTGAGCACTTTTTCACCAAAAACTGTGTTACATGCTAGGAAGACTTAGGAGATGAAGGACAGCCCCTGGCCTCAGAGAGCTGTCAATCATGGTGAAAATAATAGAAATCATGTACTAAGATGAGAAGAAACAGGATGGAGATGAAAAACCACTCATATGCTCACTCAGTGTCTGAGTGGACAAAATCCAAACTCACAAACAGGCAATCATTTAAAATAAAAAGTGATCAAAGGCCCAAATGGGAATCACAATATTGGAATCAGATTTCAAGATGAAATATGAGAGGAAGCCCTTCTGGACTGCATAAAAGCTGATAGGATGGGCACCATTATGAGATCCAGACCAGGATTTATGAAAAGACTTCATATTGATAAGAAAACTATTGATGCTGTATTGCCTCATAAATAAGAGTGTGCCTGACAATATATGTACAAAATGAAGGTTATTCCTCACTGATGTGGATGGAATTAATTAACTGAAGTCAGCCAGGTTTTCAACGGGTCTAGCTTGACTACTTACGATTTATATCTATTCTCCATTCTTGATCTTAGAACAGTTCTTTAGTCACAGGACTTTCTAAATTATAAAGACCTTTCTTGGATTTTTTTCTTCTGTCACACATACCAACAATATACTCAAACAAATTATCAATTTAAAGTTTGGAGCCTGATAGTTCTAAGCATAAAACTCTGAAGTTTTAATAATCTATAAAGTTTGTGTCAAATGCTTAATACACACCTGTTCCAACACAGCTGGCATCTGTCATATACTTGTAAACTATTTGCCTTAATTTGCTTGTCCTAGTAAGAGTAAGCATGTGATATAAGAGATTAGGCTGAATTTCAGTCCAAAGAGACACTGGGGAGATGATTTATGAAATAATAAAAGCCAGAAATGAAATATTCTGTTAGATGATCCCTTTCTTTAGATGGCATATTAATCTCACTCCCACCACTACTTGCAATTCCAATCAGGAAGGTCATGGTCAAAGCCAACGCTTCTCTTAATTTTAGCCAGAAACCTGACTTTTACCCCATTTTTTATTTCTATACTTTCTAATGATACAAGAAGCAATTTTGGCTTACTTGGTTTCTGATGAGAAGCACTTGTACTACATGAGTCACTCTGCCTTACTACTTTGATTTCTTTCATTTTGCATCTTTTTTTAAGACTTCGGTTTCTTAGAGCAGTTTTAGGTTCACAGGAAAATTAAGAGGAAGGCACAGAGATTTCCCAAGTATCTCTATACATGCAGATGCTCCCCCATTATCACCTTCCAGATGGTACACTTGTTACAACTGATGAACCTACACTGACACATCATAATTACTCAACGCGCATAGTTTACCTTTGCATTCACTCATTGGTGTTGTACACTCTTGGGTGTGGAGAAAGGTTATAATGACATGTGCCCATTGCTAAAATATCATACAGACTGTTTTTACTGCCCTGTGCTTTGTCCACAATCCTGCTCTCATGTCCACCTCTGGCAACCAGTGACCTTTTTACTAGTTTTGCCTATTCCAGAAAGCCTTAGGGCTGGAATCATACAGTAAGTAGCCTTTTCAGATTGGCTTCCTTCACTTAGTTATGTGCACTTAAGTTTCCTCCACGTTTTTTTAATTGCTTGATAGCTCATTTCTTTTTAGTGCTGAATAATAGTCCATTGTCTTGATGCACCACTCTTCATTTACCCAGTCATATACTGAAGGGCAATTTGATTGCTTCCAAGTTTGGGCAATTATAAATAAATCTGCTATATACAACTATGTGCAAGTTTTTTTTTTTTTTTTGGTGGACTTTGTTTTTGGCTTTTAACAGTTTGACTATGATATGTCTAAGTGTGGATCTATTTGAGTTTATTCTACTTGGAATTTGTTGAGCTTCCTGTATGAGTAAATATTCATAAATGCTTTTCATCAAATTTGGGATGTTTGGGGCCATTATTTCTTCATATATTTTTTCTGCCTCTTTCTCTCTCTCATCTACTTCTGGAGCTCCAACTATGCAGATGGCATCCCAAAGGTCTCTGAGACTCTGTCCATTTTGTTTTCATTTTTGTTTTATTTGACCTCAGACTAGATAATCTCAACCTATCTTCAAGTTTGCTGATTCAGAACTTGCCAACTCAGATCTGCTGTTGATCCTCTGTTGTAAATTTTTCACTTCAGTTATTGTAATTTTCAACTCCAGATTTCCTATTGGTTTCTTTTTAAAATAATATTAATCTCTTATTTGCTGAGATATCATACTTTCCTGTAACTCTTTAGACATAGATTCCTTTAGTTCTTTGAACATATTTATTATAGCTGCTTCCAATGTCTGAACTTCCTCAGGGATATTATCTAGTGACTGCTTTTCTTCCTGTTTATGGAGCATATTTTCCTGTTTCTTTGTGTGTTTTGTAATCTTTTGTTAAACAATTGACGATTTAAATAATTTATTGGGACAACTGTGGAATTATAACCAATTCTCCCCACCAGCGTTTGCTGTTATTGTTATTGTTGCAGCAGCAAACTTATGCAGTTTGTATTTTTATCATATGCCACTGAAGTCTCAACTCAATTAACTCTGTGGTCAGCTAATCACCGGACAGAGATTTTCTTAACTGCTTTAGATGAGTCAGTCTCTCATCCTTTGCCAAATGACTCTGTGTGTGCTGGAACAAACCTTTAAAATTTTGGCAGTTTACAGCTCTGCCTTAGCACTCGCTTCCCCCTTGTGCAGAGCTCCAGTGTCAGAGAGAGGTGAGAAATCAGGGCTTTCTCAGGTCTTTCCTGGGCATGTGAACGGCCCTGCATATATGCATGGCCTTCTAGGTTATCCAGAACATGTCAGAGATTTTCAAAGCCTCCTATGACATCTCACTCCTCAATTTTTCTTTTCAAGTTTTCTTGGCCATCCTCTTATTTGCCCTAACTGGTATCAGTGCCTCAGGAAGCTTTAAAGTTAAACAGTTGCTCCTAATTATTTTCAAGTACCCTGAGGATAAGGCTTTTTCTGTAGTATAAGCTGTGAGTAAGTCAAATAAAGACAAATACTAAAAATGGAGCTTTTCCAGTGAGCTGTCAGATAGTGAAGATTCTCTGGGTGTGTGATTATGGGGGGAGGTGCAAACCCATTCTGTCTCTCTAGTTACTGCTAGGCCACTACTTCCCATATATATTGTGTTTGCAAAGTTGCTGATTTTCAAGGCTACCAAAGACTTGGGGAAGAGGGGGTATAAATAGAGCAAATTTAAAAGTTTGCTGCTGTTACCAAGATCCAGCTATTTTTCTTGGATAAGCTTTTATTCTATTGTTGGAAGCCTTTGATTAATTTCCCTGAGCTCTGAAAAAGTTGGTTTTCACTATTTTTTCAAGTATATTTATTACCCTTGGGTAGGAGCAAATTTTCAGAGGGCCTTACTGTGCCATTCCAGAGTGCTTTTTTCTGGTTTGCTTTTTCATTTTTGCATCAGATTAATTTATTTCATTGTTCTCCATATATGGCTTTCTTAAGCACCCTATTCAACTAATACTTTCATCGTCATTTGTTGTAGAATTTTATGATTTCAAACTGTTAAAAAAACTGCCATGTATATGAATATCATGAGACTTTATATGACTCTGGTAGAGTTCATAATAAACAGTTTTTTACAGTGATAATGGTAAATATCCAAAACAGAACTTTGCAATAGGATAATGATAGCAGGGTTAAGAATTTTGAAATGTGCAAAATAAAGGTCAGAACATTTTGATTTATCTAAAATAGTAATGTTCATTTAAATAGAATCACAGGAAAAATCACAAAAAGGTGAAATAATTACAATGATTCATCATTTTTCCTTGGGGAAATACACATCAGATGTCATTTTAGTTAAATGGAATTAACCGTGCACGGAAGAGAGTGAGAGAAAAAAACTATGTGGGCAATTCGGCTCACCATGCATGAGTTGAGGTTGTTAATATAAGTTGGTTCTTACAGCTACTAATAATTTAAGTGTCTCATTATGCTGCATCTCATTCTAGTGTTTAAAGATACAGTGCTGGAGAACTCCATTTGCAAGATCGTTTCCTTCTGGGTGCACGTCGTACATGTAAGTATCACTATTCTCATACAGCATTATATATATAATATCAGGCATAGTGGATTGAATAGGGTCCCCCAAAACTCATGTCCATCAAAAACCTTAGAAGGTAAACCTAGTTGGAAATAGTCTTTACTGGTGTAATTGGTTAAGATGAGGTCATACGGTACAAGGGTGGGCCCTAAATCCAATGACTGGTGTCCTCATAAGAAGAGGAGAGGGGGCCCACTGTCTAAGGCTCCACGCTCCCAATGCAGGGGGCCCGGGTTCGATCCCTGGTCAGGTAACTAGATCCTACACGCCACAACTAAGTGTTCACATGCCACAACTAAAGATCTCGCATGCTGCATCGAAGATCCTGCGTGCCACCACTAAGACCCGGCGCAGCCAAATAAATTTTTAAAAAAGAAAAAGAAAAAAGTTTAAAACGGCAAGTTGAAAAAAAAAAAGGAGAGGACTCACAGAGATACACACAGAGAAGAAGTCCATAGGAAGACACAGGCAGAGACTGGAGAGATGCAGCTATTCAATACAAGCTAATAAACACCACAGATTGCTAGAAGCCACTAGAAGTAAGGAAAAGGCAAGGCAAAGTTCTTTCCTAGAACCTTCGGAGGGAACATGGGCTGGTAATGCCTTGATTTTGGACTTCTACCCTCCAGAACTGTGAAAGAATAAATTTCTGTTGGTTTAAGCCACCCAGTTTGTGACACTTAACCTTAGGAAACTATTACACCAAGTATCCCATATTTGGGGGGAAATATAAGGAATTTTCAAGGGTAACTAGACACAATTCAGCATTACTTTCATGTTAGGCACTGACCTAAAACCATCCCCTCACATCACTTACATGACTCTGCAACACAAAGAATTTCATAATTGTAAATGCACAATTTCTTTTGAAACTATTTAAAACATAATATATATAAGTACTAAAATCTAATCTGTATTATTGGTGATATCATTCAAATGCTCTGGCCTTCAATTTTTTCACTGGGAAAATGGGACTTCAGAGCCTAATCGATTACAGCCATTTTTCTATATGTGCACAGAAATTTGTGTAAATTCCTCTGACGAAATTTAGACTGTTATTGAGTATGTAAAATCTTTGAGTCCAGGAACATTATTTTACTGTCTTTTATTTCACATAGAATAATATCTTTCCTGTGTTTTCCAAGCACCCAGACATTGCCTATATCATACTAGACAATCAAAAATTTGTTGAAAGGATACTATCTGGTTAATATCAGAATAATACAATTTTAAAGCTGAACAAGAACTTTAAAAGGACAGTACAACTGGCAAAATCTAAATGTTTCCTTTTGGGAACTGAAGCTCAGAGAGATTATAGCCACAGTGAAACTACAGTCCAGATTCTCAACCTCATCCTTTGATAAAAATTGCTATTCTTATTAGGAGAGGTCCCAACATGCTTTGCAGAATTGGCATAATGGGTTAAGATGGTAGGCTTTTGAGGCTGACTTCCTAGGTTCAAATTCTGGCTCTACCACAAACTAATTTTGTGACTTTAGCAATTAATGCAATCTCCCTGGAACTCAGTTTCCTCATCTGTGGAATGAATTTAATAATCATACTTCCACATCATAGAGTTATAAAGAGGGTTAAATGACTGTTAAGACATATAGGCAGATAATAAGGGCCCAAGAATGTTAGTGGCTACTATGATTACAACCAAATGTCTGTACCTTCGTAAAGAGCTGTTATGTAATGCACTTTGTGGCCTAATTCTGCCTGTGTTTGCTTTACTGGTTCATATAGCCCAGGGTTTCTGACCCTAGGCACTACTGATGTTTGGGGATGGATAATTTTTGTTGTTGGTGGCTGTCCTTTGCATTGCAGAATGTTTACTGGCATGCCAGGTCACTATATGCCAGTAGCATACACTCCCTTCCTTAGTGTGACAACCAAAAAAGTCACCCTGGGTAACATTACTTCTGATATAGAACTACAGCTCTCCTCTTAAGTTCTCTGAGGGCTGGGAGTAGCTCTCATGTCACTTTTTAAACTCCCAACTATCTGGCCTCATGCCCTCCTATAAACACTGTATTTCATAATTTGCTATATTATTCAATAAGTGATGTATATACCCTGTTGAGAATTTAAATATTAGAGGCTATAATAAAGGGGTTTTTCCACCCTCACTCTACCACCAAGACTTATAACTGGTAGCTACCTCAGTGCTTGCAATATGAGAGGTATTTCAAGAATGATGGCTAAATGAATGAATGTTGGTGGGAGAAATTGTTCGCTTCATTGAGAAGGGTGAAATGTCTCCCCTATGCATTGAATCTTTATCATGTAGGAGGCACTCTACTAGATGCCTTACATACATTGTAGCAATTTGGCAAAATCCCATTTTGTAGATAAGCAAACCAAGATTTAGTTCAAAGTCACACAACTAGTAAGAGACAGAAGCAATTTTCGGTGCATATCTTCCTAAATCCTCATCTATACCTTTTATCCTTTTGATATCATGAAGTTCAAATTAACAGTCCTACTGCCCTGGTGACACAGTGGTTAAGAATCCGCCTCCCAATGCAGGGGACACAGGTTTCAGCCCTGGTCCGAGAAGATCAGACGTGCCGTGGAGCAACTAAGCCGGTGCACCACAACTACTGAGCCCGTGTCCCTAGAGCCCATGCTCTGCAACAAGAGAAGCCACCGCAATGAGAAGTCCGCGCACCGCAACAAAGAGTAGCCCCCGCTCACCGCAACTAGAGAAAGCCCGCGTGTAGCAACAAAGATCCAACGCAGCCAAAAATAAATAAATAATTTATTTTTTTAAAAAAATCAACAGTCCTAGAATGAACAGAATCATCTGTTTATAGTAGCAGCCTTTTGAATTTGTTCCCTAAGATTATACAGACACAGTAGAAAGTTTTATATCCAAATAAATGCAATAGAAACTAATGAAAGCATCTGAGGATGGCTCTGAAAGACTTTTATAACGTAAGGTTGAGGAAAAGCAAGCAGCTAACTGCCCCAAAGCGTTTATTCATCAGTCACGGGCCCAGACCAACTTATCTTCTTTGACATACATCTCATCACCTCTACTCATGCTTGTAGCTCTCATTTCAACATGATATGTCCACGGCGGAAAGTTAGTCTCAAAGATTTATTACGTCATTAATCAATATTCAGTGCCACAGAGCAAATAAACCACAAACACGCTGAATCTGCCTGTTCAGTTGCCTTTAACACTGTCAACCCAAAGGGTCTGAGATCCCAGCGTGCTCACCCCAGGGCCGAGTGTGTGTGTGCAAGTGCACATGTGCCAGAAGAGTCTCATCTCAAAAAATTAAAAACCACTTAATCATGACTTACCACTTTCCTCCGATCGCATTATACCTTCATAAATTATACCCATTCCTGTTATTTTTTAAAGAGGGTTTAAAAATCACATGTAACCCCATCTTGTCTTAGGAATATAAAGACTGATCAATGCCTCTTGGTGGATAGTATTCCCTTCAAACATGTAAGATCTTCAACAAAAAGGAAACAACCCAGGTGACCAGGATTTCTGTTTAATGGCTGCTGGCCAGTATATAGGTTTTGTTGTTTGGGAACAGCTTTTGCTCCCTTTGGACATGATACCATAGGCGATACACTAACAATTATGTACATTCAAACTTGATTATTTTAAATTCGATCTTCAGCTGTACTGTAAGTAAGGAACTGCACGTGCATTTGTTGCTTTTCAGTAATATTGAAGAATTGCTTAATTAGCACAACCTTGTAAATCCACTATACTTCACTAAAAAGATAAATAAAATTTTAAAAAATTTAAAAAGAGTTGCTTAGAAGTATACAAAATGTACAGTCACTAAAACAGCTAATTTTTTCCTTCTCTCCCCCTTTGAAAGGAATGGGATTTGGTTGTTCCTACACTAGCTAGAACCATAATAAAAACGTACCATTAATTCGTAATGTAAGCATTGCAATGTGTTAGTAACAATCTTGTGGGCTTGTTTTTCAAATTTCATTTTATTTTGATCAGTTTAATATATTGCATGAATTGTTTTAGGTATTTTCTTTTTTTTTTTACAACAAAAATTTTTTTATTCCTTTAAGTAACAATGGAAGATAAGCCTTTTTTCCTTCTTTTCTCTAATATTTGCCCATGAATTAGAATATACCAAACACAAACTTAAAATAATCCTGAGTGTCATTTATTACTTATCACTTTAGTTCAAGAATAGTGAAGTTAACCACTGACACTGCTGACCAAGTCCTACTTGCTAAATAACAACATGGGATAGTGAAAGCTGAACGGGACCTGTTTAGGCCGTGGCCTGGGCTTTAGCCATCTCTTCCAACACCGGTTGTCTACTTTTATTATGTGACAAGCTCTGATCATTACTTTACATTTGACAAGCCTGTTCATTTGACAAGCTCTGGTCATTATTTTACATTTATTCCAGCAAATCCAGCCCCTGTGGCACTTAATACTGCCATTGTCAATCAGTCTACAGTAGTGACTGACTTTATGGCTCCTGCTGTGGGCCACGTCCAGTGTCCACTGGGTTCTGGGAGAGACACCAAAGAAGAGGCCATTTACGGCTCTGCTGAGGGTAAATCAAGCTCTAAGAGGGAAGGCTCAAGGAGGAGGGCTTATTCCTACAGCACAGAAAGGCCTTAAACATTCTCATTTTTGATTGGACTAAGAAAAAAAGTCCACAATTTCAAGGCTTTTCTACAAAGAGATGCACCCTGAAAGATAATACACAGCTCTGAAGGGTGAATATGGAGGGTACAGGGACCCCTCCACCGACTTCCCACACTCCTTTCTCTAAGTGACAAGGTTGTGGGGCATGGCTGGCTGTTAGAGATTGAGGTAGGGGAGGTACTGATTTACTTTACTTCCTTGCACTGCAATTTTATTTATTTTTTTAATAGGTCTTTACTGGAGTATAATTGCTTCACAATACTGTGTTAGTTTCTGTTGCACAACAAAGAGAATCAGCCATATGCATACACATGTCCCCGTATCCCCTCCCTCTTGAGCCTCCATCCCAACCTCCCTATCCCACCCCTCTAGGTGGTCACAAAGCACCAAGCGGAACTCCCTGTGCTATGCGGCTGCTTCCCACCAGCCAACTATTTTACATTCGGTAGTGTGTATATGTCGATGTTACTCTCACTTCACCCTCCCACCTCATGTCCTCAAGTCCATTCTCTACGTCTACCTCTTTATTCCTGCCCTGCAACTAGGTTCATCAGTACCTTTTTTTTTTTTTTTTTAAGATTCTATATATGCGTTAGCATACGGTATTTGTTTTTCTGACTTACTTCACTCTGTATGACAGACTCTAGGTCCATCCACCTCACTACAAATAACTCAATTTCATTTCTTTTTATGGCTGAGTAATATTCCATTGTATTTATGTGCCACATCTTTTTTATCCATTCATCTGTTGATGGACATTTAGGTTGCTTCCATGTCCTGGCTATTGTAAATAGTGCTGCAGTGAATATTGTGGTACATGACTCTTTTTGAATTATGGTTTGCTCAGGGTATATGCCCAGTAGTGGGATTGCTGGGTCATATGGTAGCTCTATTTTTAGTTTTTTAAGGAACCTCCATACTGTTTTCCATAGTGGTTGTATCAATTTACATTCCCACCAACAGTGCAGGAGGGTTCCCTTTTCACCACACCCTTTCCGGCATTTAGTGTTTCTAGATTTTTTAATAATGGCCATTCTGACCGGCGAGAGGTGATACCTCATTGTAGTTTTGATTTGCATTTCTCTAATAATTAGTGATGTTGAGCAGCTTTTCAGGTGCCTCTTGGCCATCTGTATGTCTTCCTTGGTGAAATGCCTATTGAGGTCTTCCGCCTATGTTTTAACTGGATTGTTTGTTTTTTTGATATTGAGCTCCATGAGCTATTTGTATATTTTGTAGATTAATCCTTTGTCTGTTGTTTCATTTGCAAATATGTTCTCCCATTGTGAGGGTTGTCTTTTTGTCTTGTTTATGGTTTCCTTTGCTGTGCAAAAGCTTTTAAGTTTAATTAAGTCCCATTTGCTTATATTTGTTCTTATTTCCATTATGCTAGGAGGTGGGTTAAAAAAGATCTTGCGGTGCTTATGTCAAACAGCGTTTTTCCTATGTTTTCCTCTAAGAGTTTTATAGTCTCTGCCCTTACATTTAAGTCTTTAATCCATTTGGAGTTTATCTTTGTGTATGGTGTTAGGGAGTGTTCTAATTTCTTTTGCATGTAGCTGTCCAGTTTTCCCGGAACCACTTATTGGAGAGGCTGTCTTTTCTCCATTGTATGTTCTTGCCTCCTTTGTCATAAATTAGGTGCCCATATGTGTGTGGGTTTATCTCTCGGCATTCTATGCTGTACCACTGATCTATCTTTCTATTTTTGTGCCAGTACCATACTGTCTTGATTATTGTAGCTTTGTGGTATAGTGTGAAGTCAGAGAGCCTGATTCCTCCAACTCCGTTGTTCTATCTCAAGATTGCTTTGGCTATTCAGGGTCTTTTGTGTTTCCATACGAATTGTAAATTTTTTTGTTTTAATACTGTGAAGAATGCCATTGGTAGTTTGATAGGCATTGCACTGAATCTGTAAATTGCTTTGGGTACTATAGTCATTTTCACAATATTGCTTCTTCCAATCCAAGAACATAGTATATTTCTCCATCTGTTTATGTCATTTTTGATTTCTTTCATCAGTGTTTTATAGTTTTCTGAGTACAAGTCTTTTGTCTCCTTAAGTAGGTTTATTCCTTGGTATTTTATTTTATTCATTTTGTTGCAGTGGTGAATGGGAGTGTTTTCTTAATTTCTCTTTCTAATTTTTTGTTGTTGGTGTATAAGAATGAGAGAGATTTCTGTGCATTAATTTTGTATCCTGCAACCTTACCAAATTCAATGATTAGCTCTAGTAGTTTTCTAGTGGCATCATTAGGATTTTCTATGTATAGTATCATGTCATCTGCAAACAGTGACAGTTTTACTTCTTTTCCAATTTGTATTCCTTTTATTTCTTTTTCTTCTCTGATTGCCATGGCTAGGACTTCTAAAACTATGTTGAATAAGAGTGGCCAGAGTGGACATCCTTGTCTTGTTCCTACTCATAGTGGAAATGCTTTCAGTTTTTCACCATTGAGTATGATGCTTGCTGTGGGTTTGTCATATATGGATTTATTATGTTGAGGTAGTTTCCCTCTATGCCCATTTTCTGGAGAGTTTTTGTCATAAATCGGTGTTGAATTTTGTCAAAAGATTTTTCTGCCTCTATTGAGATGATCATATGGTTTTTATTCCTTAATTTGTTAATGTGGTGTATCACATTGATTGATTCGTATATATTGAAGTATCCTTCCATCCCTGGGATAAATCCCACTTGATCATGGTGTATGAACCTTTTAATGTGCTGTTGGATTCTGTTTGCTAGTATTTTGTTCAGGATTTTTGCATCTATGTTCATCAGTGATATTGGTCTATAATTTTCCTTTTCTGTGATATCTTTTTCTGGTTTTGGTATCAGGGTGATGGTGGCTTCATAGAATGAATTTGGGAGTGTTTCTCCCTCTGCAACTTTTTGGAAGAGTTTGAGAAGGATCGGTGTTAGCTCTTCTCTAAATGTTTGATAGAATTCACCTGTGAAGCCATCTGGTCCTGGACTTTTGTTTGTAGGAAGATTTTTAATTTCAGTTTCACTTTCATTACTTGTGATAGGTCTGTTTATATTTTCTAATTCTTCCTGGTTCAGTCTTGAAAAACAGTACCTTTCCAAGAATTTGTCCATTTCTTCGTGGTTGTCCATTTTATTGGCATATAGTTGTTTGTAGTAGTGTCTTATAATCTTTTGTATTTCTGCAGTGTCAGTTGTGATTTCTCCTTTTTCATTTCTAATTTTAATGATGTGCGTCCTCTCCCTTTTTTTCTTGATGAGTCTGGCTAATGGTTTATCAATTTTGTTTACCTTCTCAAGAACCAGCTTTTAGTTTTATTGATCTTTGTTATTGTTTTCTTCATTTCTATTTCATTTATTTCTGCTCTGATCTTTTTGATTTCTTTCCTTCTACTGACTTTGGGTTTCCTTTGTTCTTCTTTCTCTAGTTGTTTTAAGTGTAGGGTTAGATTGTTTATTTGAGATTTTTCTTGTTTCTTGAGGTGAGATTGATTTGCTATAAACTTCCCTCTCAGAACTGCTTTTGCTGCATCCCATAGGTTTTGGGTTGTCGTGTTTTCATTGTCATTATTTTCTACGTATTTTTTTGTTTCTTCTTTGATTTCTTCAGTGATCTCTTGGTTATTTAGTAGTGCGCTGTTTAGCCTCCATGTATTTGTGGTTTTTTACAGTTTTTTTCCTTTAATTTATTTCCAATCTCATGGCGTCGTGGTCAGAAAAGATTCTTGATATCATTTCAATTTTCTTAAATTTTCCCAGGCTTGATTCGTGACCCAATATATGATCTATCCTGGAAAATGTTCCATGTGCACTTGAGACGAAAGTGTATTCTGCCACTGTTGGGTGGAATGTTCTATAAATATTAACTAAATCTATCTGATCTATTGTGTCATTGAAAGCTTGTGTTTCCTTATTTATTTTTTGTTTGGATGACCTGTCCATTGGTGTAAGTGGGGTGTTAAAGTCCCCTATTATTATTGTGTTACTGTCGATTTCTCCTTTCATGGTTGTTAGCATTTGCCTTATGTATTGAGGTGCTTCTATTACGGATGCATAGACATTTATAATTGTTATATCTTCTTCTTGGATTGATCCTTTGATCATTATGTACTGTCCCTCCTTATCTCTTGTAACAGTCTTTATTTTAAAGTCTATTTTATCTGATATGAGTATTGCTACTCCAGCTTTCTTTCGATTTCCATTTGCATGGCATATCTTTTTCCATCCCTTCACTTTCAGTCCATACGTGTCCCTAGGTCTGAAGTGGGTCTCTTGTAGACAGCATATATATAGGTCTTGTTTCTGTATCCATTCAGCCAGTCTGTGTTTTTTGGTTGGGGCATTTAATCCATTTACATTCAAGGTTATTATTGATATGTATGTTCCTATTACCATTTTCTTAATTGCTTTGTGTTTGTTTTGTGGGTCTTTTTCTTCTCTTGTGTTTCCCACTTATAGAAGTTTCTTTAGCATTTGTTGTGAAGCTGTTTTGGTGGTGCTGAATTCTCTTCGCTTTTGCTTGTCTGAAACGTTTTTGACTTCTCCATCGAATCTGAATGAGATCCTTGTTGGGTTGAGTAATCTTGGTTGTAGGTTTTTCTCTTTCATCACTTTAAGTGTATCCTGCCACTCCCTTCTGGCCTGCAGAGTTTCCACTGAAAAATCAGCTGATAACTTTATGGGGATTCCTTTGTGTGTTATTTTTTTTTCCCTTGCTGATTTTAATATTTTTTCTTTGAATTTAATTTTTGTTAGTTTGATTAATATGTCTTGGTGTGCTTTTCCTAGGGTTTATCCTGTATGGGAGTCTCAGTGCTTCCTGGACTTGGGTGATGATTTCCTTTCCCATGTTAGGGAAGTTTTTGACTATAATCTCTTCAAATATTTTCTCAGACCCTTTCTGTTTCTCTTCTTCTTCTGGGACCCCTATAATACGAATGTTGGTGCATTTAGTATTGTCCCAGAGGTCTCTGAGATTGTCTTCAATTCTTTTCATTCTTTTTTTTCATTCTGCTCCTCAGCAGTTAATTCCACCATTTTGTCTTCCAGCTCACTTTGCTATTCTGCCTCAGTTTTTCTGTTATTGATTCCTTCTGGTGTATTTTTCATTTCAGTTATTGTGTTGCTCATCTCTGTTTGTTTGTTCTTTAGTTCTTCTAGGTCTTTGTTAAACATTTCTTGTATTTTCTTAATCTTTGCTTCCATTCTATTCGCAAGATTCTGGATCATGTTTACTATCATTACTCTGAATTCTTTTTCAGGTAGATTGCCTATTTCCTCTTCAGTTATTTGGTCTTGTAGATTTTTACCTTGCTCCTTCATCTGTGACATATTTTTTTGCTGTCTCTCTTTTTTTTTTTTTATGAGTGGGATTGTGTTCCTGTCTTACTGGTTGTTTGGCCTGAGGCTTCCAACACTGGAGTTTGTAGGCTATTGGGTAGAGCTGGGTCTTGGTGCTGAGATGAGGAACTCCATGAGACCTCACTCCGATGAATATTCCCTGGGGTCTGAGGTTCTCTGTTAGTCCAGTGGTTCAGACTCAGAGCTCCCACTGCAGGAGCTTTGGCCCGACCCCGGGCTCATGAACCAAGATCCCACAAGCCACGTGGGGTGGCCAAAAAAAAAAAAAAAAAAACAATAACAACAATAACAAGTAAAAAATAAAACTAGACTAGGAAAATAACAGATATGTTAGACAAAATATAAAAATAAAAATATAGATGAATCAACAACTGGAAGGTCCATCAGTACCACAGTAGTGAAAAAGAGGAGGAGGGAAAAGTAAAAAAAAACAAAGGAGGGAGGGAAGGCCTTGGCTGTGAAGGGTGGGGCCTAAGCAAGGGTGAGATTTGGGTGGTGGGTGGGGCCAATGCTCAGGACCCACAGGGCTGGAAAAGGCCCTGGGGGCTGTGGTGGGTGGGGCTGAGGCTCAAGGAACAGATGGGGCCCAGGCGTGCCCCCACTTCTGGTCTCAGAGGGCGGGGGACTCACCTGGGAGCCCAGCAGGCTTCCTGGGCTTGAGTGGGCAGGGCATACACCCTCCGCTCCTCTCCAGCTCCTCCCATCTGCCTCTCCTGATCTCCCCGGCCTCCCCTTCTATGGCCCCAAGGACCCACGTGGCCTGGAGGGGGATTTGGAGGGCAGGGGACTGGCCTGGGAGCTCAGCAGCTTCCCCAGCCCGAGTGGGCCAGGTGATGCCCTCCACTCCTCTCCCACTCTTCCCAGAGAGTCCCTCCTGCCTGCCTCTCCTGATCTCCCCAGCCTCAGGGGTGCTGAGCCTGTCTGGCCTTCACTTTCCTCCCCCCTCAGTCCCCCTATGTCCTACTGGCTCACTTTGGGGTTCCTCCTGTCTTCTTGGGCATCAGAGTCCCCCACCAGTGGCCCGCAGGCTCTCTAGTTGCGTGGAGACTCTAACTTTGTGTCTTCCCACACCGCCATCTTGACTCCGCCCTGTTTTAGGTATTTTCATTTTATGAAATTTACCATGTGTCGGAGATGATTTAATCAATTTAAGTGTTGAACTGGTAGCAGAACTTGTACATTTGTAGTAATTCAGAATTAGTAAGGAAAACAGTTCACCAGTGTCTAGTTTTATATTAAGGTGCTCAGGTTGAAGTAAAGTGGTATAAAAAGCAAAACCAACCAACAAACAAAAGTGCTAAAGCGTATAAGTTTAGTCTCCAAATTCCATTCAATTTAAGATTATTTTCTGTCACATACAGTCAATCAGAACTTGGTTATAAATAAATTACATATTAGATATTCAACTTTAAGACAACTGTTTCCATGTTGGAACACATATTTCACTTCATAATTACAAGTTATTTCTACAATCAATCTATACAACTCTATTTAAGTAATATATATAGCTGAAATAGCTGAACTACATAGCATTATTTCAACTATAATCAACCACTAAATATATAATTTTTATTGAAAAATATATGTAAAAATTTTGGAAAACAAACTTAAGTTCCTTAATGGTGATGACTTAATGGCACTATTAGAGTCAAGAATTCCATCAGTAACATAATGTAGAGAAAGATCATGCTACTGGATATTGAAAAGTTCTGTTATCTCTTTAATTCATTTCAAACTTATTAAATATCAATTCTATTTTGAACACATGGATTCTGCACTCTGCATGATCATAGCTGAAAACAGGAAGCAAATACAACTATAAATAAAAACAATAAAGTGAGTTAAGAATAACAACGGACTGAATACAAGTTAGAGATTACATAGGGAGGAGAAGAGGAAGTGGAGTTGGGGGCTTGGGGTTTAACAGACCCTTCACTGAGGAGGGGATTTCTGCAATGCTTAGATGAGGTCACATATATAGGGCATATTTAGGAGATTTAATCTAGAGACAAAAGACGTACAAAATCTGATTAACTCACTTATAATTCTAGCATTTCTCAAAGAATCTGGTAATTAGATTATATCACACCATAAGTATGAGTTATACTGTTATAAATAAATTCCTTTTTGTTTGTTTTGTTTTGTTTGACTCTACAATTCTAAGAAATAATCTCTTGAAATCTGCATTTATAATAAGAATAACGGCCAACGTTTGAGCACTTACTCCAACCTGAGAATTCTTCTAAGCACTTTACATGCATTATCTTGTTTAAACCTACAGTATGCTTATGAGGTAAACTCTAATTGCCTCCATTTTGTAAATAAGGAAAATGAAGCACAGAGCAATCAATAACTTTCCGAAACTCACAGGGCCAAAATTTGAGCCCAGTCAGTGTTATTCTAGACCTAGTTTTCACCAGAATCTCATACTGTTTCCCCAAAATTAAAATAATAATGTAACTAACATCTACTTTGATATTTTCCCAGTTGCCATCTTATTTGAGTTCACATATCACATTACCATTAAGGGAACTTAGCCCAGATGCTCCTGTTAAAATTATCTCTGCTTTTTTATCTACTACATATCCCATGACCCGGTAATCCCACTTTTAGGATTATATCCATTATATCCATGTCTTAATATGTTTAACCAAGGCCCATGGCAGCATCATTCACAATACTGTCATACTGGAAAATAGCAAAACACCTTTTAGTACTGAAATGGATTTATAATCTGTGGTAGACTCACATAACGGAAGGTTATACAGCAAGGAGAATAACTAGTTACAACCACACACAATATGGATGAATCTCCCATACAAAGTTGGTAAAATAAATCAGACACAAAAGAGTATGTACTATATGAATCCAAGTGTATAAAGTAGAAAAAGAGGCAAACCAAGCTGAGCTGTTCAGGGCTTTTAAGTACACTGATAATGTCCTTTTTAAAAAACTATAGGTGTTGCTTAGATACTGAGATTTTATTAATGCATAGCTTATAGTCAAACTTCCATGATGATAAAAAAAAAAAAACTATAGGTGTTGATTACATGGATGTTTTTACTTTGAAAAAACTCATTGTGTTCTTCATTTATGATATGTATACTTTTCTCTATATTATACTTTGAAAACAAATTTTTAAATCAAATGATACAATGCATCGACCAATGAACAGAGTAGCTATTCAACAAACATACACTGCTTGGAGGAAATACCAAAAATTAAACATTGTCTTATTTCATCAAAAACACAGGTTTGGATATCCAACTTCATATATTGAGCCCTACAACCATAAGATTATTTAAGTAGACATTTTATAATCTTTAAGTAAAATAAGCTAAGAATTTCACCTTTCTGGTTTGGATCTGGGAAGAGGGTAGTAAGTACACATGAGCCTAACAGTCTTATCAGTAAAACAGGGCAAATGTTTTTGGGATGGGAGCAGGGGGTGAGCAGGAAACAGGAGAAGCAAATCAAAGTCTTCAAAAAAATTCTGGAGCCCACTTACTAATCAGGTGTGGCATCAAAGTCTCTCCAGAAATAGTAAAGATAGCCTAGCCAGGCATGAGTCTATAAAGGAGTGAAGGAGGCTTTCTCTGGCTGTGACTGCAGGGTCAAGGTCAAGTGTGAAGGGTTGCAATAAAAAGTGACAGTTGCAGTAAACGGTGGTTCCAGGCACAAATCCACCGTAACCATCTTAAACTGTGTTCTGTTCCCCTGTTGGTCTTTTCAACAACAAACTATAACTGCCTTTAAAGCCACTGAAAAATCTCCAAATATTGAATGTTAGATATATGACTATATCTAGAGCCAAGCAGTTATATGGGCATTGACTTTGCTATTCTTCCCCCTCTAAAGCCTCATAACAAAGCAAGAAAGCCTATTAGTCCTTCCATAGTCTGTTCATGTGAAATATTTAGAGGGGTCAAATGTTTGCAGCTGTTTAGTATGAAAATGTGAATTGCTGTCCTGAAGCACATAAAATACCATTACAAGTTAGAAAATTTTAATAAATTATTGGACACAAATTGTGTAGCCTGTGGCTCCCCTAGATGATGAAATAGCTCTTATGTCGGGCTTGGCCAGTCATCTACTCGCTGGTAGAAGATAAATAAGCAGACTAATCTTATCTCCTCCTTAATCTGTAATTAATTTAGGGAGCAGCATATATGATTTGGGACTAGAATCCATTTTATCTCCCAACATTAGAATGGTAAATCCCTTCATTAACAAAAACAGCCCATGGTACAGTTATTAAACTTATTATGTTATATTGGATATTTGTTTCAGATTGCAGTTACGCATGAATGGGTATCATAGGATGCTTTGACGACCTTTAGAAATTCTTCTGATTAAATGCTGTTGTACTTCATTATGACATTTCCCTCCTTGTACTACCAGATTTGATGTGTATGGCTTAATAATGCAAGTAGACACGAATGTTAATAACTTCACCATTCATTTGCTTTGCTATTTTTTTAACGCACATGAAATTTAGTACAAGTTTCGCTGGCTGGAGGCTTACATGAATCATATAAATTAGAGGGTAACAAAAGAACGTATTAGCATTTGTTAGCCTAGATGCACGAATTTTGTACTAACCATTTTAGTATGTACTACAATTTTTCCACCCTCAGGTAAAATGCCTTTCAATTTTTCAACCAACATCATAATTGAATTGGTTCTCTTTCTGCCTAAGGATGACAACTGTACACTCATGGAATCTTTATTAGATTCCAAGGATTATACCAATGGTACTGGTTTTTCAAGTCAAACAACTCCACTCAGGGAAAGGGGTATTACACAAAATCATGAGAAAAAAAAAGTTAAATTTGTTTGTCATTTAGGGTTGAAAATTCCTGATTAATTACTATTTCACAATAAGCTGAATAGGTATCTGATAAGTGATTCTCAGGAGAAATAGCCACACACTGAGAAGGATAGGAAACCTAAAACTTCATAGAGCATAACTGGCCCCAAACCATAGCTATGTTTCTCACTAGGTGGTGTTTTGTTATTTTCTGATGAATGCATTTTTAAGTTAGTGTTTGAAACAGGATTTTAGGAATCATAAGATAGAACCTTTCTTTTTATAGCTGAGAATTCTGTGTCACCTTAATTATTATTATTTTTTTGAAATAGGATTTAAATCAACAATTTCATACCAAGTTTTAAATGTGCTGCAGTTGATCTGAATAATATCCTGACAGTGACCTGAAGGAAAAGCTTCAGATGCTCTAAAATTAAAAACTCTTAAGTTACACACAGGACATTAGAGATAAGCTAGATAGGCCCTTGTGTTTTGAACAATGAATCTGAAATTTTGAAAAAAAAAAATCAGAATCATATGTAGTACAACCAGGTCATTCTGATAGGTTCTTGTGTATATTATCAGATCTTTCTGTCACCTTTGGTTTCTGGCTGAAATTTGGGAGAAGAGTTGCTGATCATAAGGAAGAATTGAAGAATAAATAGAATCACCAGAAACAAAGCAAATTCATGTGATTTTCTTGATTACAAGCCACACAAAGAGACTAGCTAATAAGCACATGCGCATGTATATACACACATACACACTCATATACGCACACACAAGTCAATTGGAAGAAAAAAGGATAATTCTCATAATCAAAAGAAGAATAACTTCCTTTCTTAAAAAAGAAAAGATGAATCAGGGCCATTCTGGGTTTCCAGGTAACACTAACTAATGCGCATATAATTTTCCTTTCCAGCATTAATCCAATTTTCTTCTGGTAAGAGTACCTAGATTTTTCTCTCAGTTACCAACTTCTTTCTCACTTAGCTCAAGAGTGGATCATGTGAGCTTAGCCTAAGCCAATCCGAGTATCACATTTTCTTAACCTTGGTAATTGTCCAAGTATGCACACATAACCCAACAACATCTTTTTGAGACTTTAAAGAATACTTTCAGTGTTGCCACCCCAAATTTACACCCTAAAGGTTGTATTTTCAGGTTTACTGTAATAAGTTATTACCACTGAAAACAACACTGAAAGTGAGCAAAAAGTTGGAGGAAAATATACACATATGGACAAAAAACTATTATGTGATAAAGTAACCAATGTAGCGAAACCAAGCCAGATACTTGCTCATAAGCTTCATAACTAATACAATTTTAATAGAGTGAATGCTCAGTAAATGATGCCTGACCCTGTTCAGAGATTAAATGTACAAAATGTCTTCACTGAAGACCAAACCCTATGGCCCCGGTCGGCTCGAGTTTCCCGTAAGATCAAGGAAGAAATGATCGCTCTAGGCAGGGACGTGAGGAGAGCCGATTGCCTTATCTTGGTGTGCTGTCCCCCCAAGACGCTCAGGATGGGCCCAGCTCTACAGAAACCCCACTGGACCGAGTGGGAGGTGGGCGGACGGCAGGAGGGCAGCTCAGCTCCCGTCATCAGATAAGTACGAATGGAGCGGCTGTCTCAAGAATTCTGAAATGGAAGTGCCTGGGATGTCTGTGGAACAGACAGATTTGAGTAGTTGCTATATTGGCCTCATGGAAGTATTCATTCAATTAAAGCTATAAAAATCCACGGGATTAAAAAAGGAGAAAGAGAGGCAGACGATTCTCAATAATTTATAATCAGAGCAAAATCACTGGAAATTGGTTGCAGTTCATCTCAGCTCGTCTACGTCTCAAGCACAGGGACCTCATTCTCCTGCTGTGGCTCTGACGTGGGGAACACCCACAGCAACCTCTGCTGAACTTGGAAAGCGATACTTATTACTGACTTTTAACTTTCATTTCGTTAATTATATGATATCGCTCACTCAAGGCTTTGGATGCTTTGTAAACCTCCACTGCAAAAGAGGAAAACATCAAAAAAAAAGGCAACACCTGGTAATAAAATGTTTCATTTAAGAAAAAAAAAAAGGCCAAATGCTAACCAGCTAACTGAAGGCCTCCACTTCCATTAAGATATTGGTGATTCTCTGGAAATGGTCCCTATTAAGCCATTTAACTCCTTATCCTTTGCAAAATGTTTATGTTTAATTAAAAGTAGGAATGATGAAATTAAACTAGAATTTAAGTAATCGGTTGAGTTCTAAAGCACAGTTATTTTTTTTTAAAACACAGGAATTATTAAAGAAGATTTAAATACCTAAATAAAATATCTATCGATAATATGTGCAAAAGTAGATTCTTCTAAAATTGAACTTTGACAATGGGCCAGTCTCTATACTAGGTAGATAGCAAAATTTTCTCATTAAATCTCCATAATGACTTTTTCAGGTAGGCACAATTATCCCTACTTTCAATTCGAGAGGCAGGGGTATAGCATTAACTTGACGAGCTGGGATTCAAATCTGAACCTGAGTTAAACCAACGTCTTGTTTTCTACTGCCAGCCCTTGTCCTACCTATAGATATCTTTTGATTATATTCATATTATTACAATTTTCATACTGAGTTTATTTTTTTAATCTGTAAGCTCATACTGAATCTCCTTTCCATATTTAGAGCTCAATTTATTACTGACCTCTCTCATGTCAGCTCCCCTCCCCAACAAAAAACAACACTGCTGCTGGGAGTGTACAACGTTTATAAAGCACGTGACAGCATGTTGTAAAGGTTTAAAAGTTCGTGTGCTGTTTGAAACGGCAAGGTTAATTCTAAAAATATTTCCTAAGTGGTTGAATGTGATCAACTTGTTACACTTCAATGTAGTTTTGAAAAGTAAAAACTTGGAATGCAAATAAATGTCCAAAAGAGAACTGGGTAAATCAATTATTGCTTAGTTACACAATGGAATGCTTTGAAGCCATTAAAACTGTTCTCATAGAACAACATGAAAAAGGTCTACAGTACATAAAGCAGGACACTAAACATTATATAAAATATAACTCTATAGAGTTCTATTTTAATATACACACAGAAAAATTTTTGGTTATCGTGGAATGAAAAGGATTCTGGGAATTTCTTTGTAAAGGCTGTTGTGTTTGCAAGGAGGAGAAACCTACTGGATCTAGCTTAAGCATAAAAGGTGTATTTATCAAAAGGATCCAGGGGTATCTAAATGCAGTCGGGGTAGAAGTACAACTGGGCTTCAGGAGAGATGGGAAGTGGGGACCTGAGAGCTCTTGGGAAACAAGGCAGTAACGTGCTTGGAATCTCTTTTTCCTCAAGACTTTCTGTCTGAACACCTGTTTCCTTCTCCTCTCTAGAATGGCTTTGCTTCTGTGTACACACGGCAGAAGCTGAACACCCCACTGTAACCAAGTTCACATATTCTCACTTCAAGCAACTGGGGAAGGCTGACTAGTATCTGTGAATTCAAACATAATAGGAGTATCTCATTCATCTACCATGGGACACATTATCAATCCTGGTTCAATAAATGGTGACCGAGGGGACCAGGTCCCAGATTAGTCACCTGAATTTTAGTGCCAACCCTAGGGATTGGGATTTGGGAAGTCAAGGTCTGGGATCTTACTTTAAGTTTTTTCTATAAGAGGAAAATGACATTCTTGTTTTTATGCTTTTCTGGATCTTGCAATGTGAAAGCATGCCTCTTTTGTATTAATGAGAAAAAAAAAAAAGGTGTCTACTGGGCTGAAAGAGGCAATGAACACAGCAGGTGAGTTTTCCCATGTGGGCAGCAGAGTCACAGGTTATTCATACCCCAGTACAATCCTCATAAAAGTTAGGGGACACTCTGTCTAGGAGCTTGATACAAACCTTCCTTCAACACTACACTCTCTGCACCTTCAGGTTTCATCAAAGATCCTGAAGGTAGAATACATAATGGTAGAGGGAAAGTGCAGTGTGCAGTCCAAAGGGCTAAGAGTCCTGAAGTCCCCAGCTTCACCTGATGCCTAAGACAAGATGAGTAAGGAAAACAGAAGCAGCACGACATCATGTACCATTCACTCCCACCTCTAAGTCTGCCCCACCTTTTGGAAGTTCATCACACTCAACTGATTTTTCAGTTTGTAAAATGAAGGGGCTTGAATCACGTGATCTACAGCTCTGAAAACGTGCAGTTCTAAATATCTGGTAAGAGTAAGTCATAAAATAATGAGCTTCGGATATTCACTTGGTTGTTTACGAGATCTAAAGTATATCTTCAAGCTATTTTGGCCTGCGTACTCTAAAGGAATTTGCTATATTTGGGGTCTCAGTCATTTATTACAGGATAGGCCTATGTCATTCAGGAACAATCAGGTATGCAATGTTCTGCTATTTTAATGGGTTTTTAAACCCTCCTTCATGGTTCATTAACATGGATGGACATAACTTCAGAGGTCATAAAGCACGATAGCTTTCCTACACTTAGTTGATAAATAGGTCAATCAGCTTACTTTACATAGCCAAGAACATTCCAGATAAGCACAAATTGAAACCCATGCACAACTAATTGCATATAGGATGACCAAAATGTCAACTCAAATGTAATGTCCACGCATTAAACTATTATCAACTACGTGAGACTGCCTTTCCTTTTTAGTTTACTCTGTCTATATGCCACAATGTTCCCATTAAGAATGTTGTGACACTCCTGTCATTTTGAGAGAGAGGGAGCGTAGGAAGGCGTAGTTTTGCATGTCCAACAAGCTAAACCTTCCTCGCGAATATGTTTATTATGGGAACTAATTCTCTATATGCCACATTCATTATTCTGCACTGTTTTCCTACTGCCCGCCGCACAAGATTATTATACTTTCAAAGTCAACGTGGCTCTTTTCTTAAAAGATGTGCTACACACCATCAATGTACTTGAATTCCTTCCCTGATCATCAAAAATCTGTCAAGAGGTTTGCTAGCATTCAACTCTGATATTACAGTGTTTGACATCACTCAATAATGTGTTGCACACCGAACAAACAAGTGTTACTCTTTAGCATCCAACACATGTCAAAATAAATGGCTATTTCAGTTCTAGTGTTCTCTGAGTGACATTTCTATGTGGTGTCATGCTTTTACTTATCAACCTTGGCTTCTTGGAGTGGCAGGCCTCAAGAACAAAGATTAGCTCTATTGTTCCCCAGCCTATTTTTAACAAGTTGTCACACCGAGAGATCCATTCCAAACAATTTCATGAAACAAATTGTCATGCCTCATCTGCTAAATTGCTTTATTATCTTCTGCACCATTGGTACTCAGACTAGACCCTGTCTTCAAGTTTCTGATTTCATGAACCTCGGTTTCTATTTCTATGTAACTTTTGTTTCCACCAGAGCTACAGGTTTCTGAATTGTTAACGTACATTGACAAGATTAGGTCTGGGGAATATAATCTTAAATAATTGGGTTTATTTAAAATCTATCTTTGTAAATTGCTTTATAGACACTGTGGAGACTTACAAAGGAAGAGATTCAAAAACTGAATTAGCTGGATCTATGCCAGGCACTCAACTTCAATTCCAAAGTCTTACAGTAGATAATTCAAAACTGCTTTACCAATTTAGTCTGAATTTCTGTGTTCATTTATTCTCTCTTCCAGTGTATCTGTTAACATGACAAATACTCAGTTACATCGAAATTTCCCTTTTTTCCTTTAAGGATTTTATTGTCTCCCTTTGTAATACGGAATCTTTTAGATATTTCAAGTAATGTCTTTGCCTTCCCCTTTTTCTTATATACTATGTTTGCAAGTGGGTCATGGCGGTAGGAAGAGAAAAGGTACATCTATGAATCCTGGAGAACATTCTTAAACTAAAAAATCATGTCAAAACAACTCACATATTAAGAAATCAAAGCATTAAAAGTGAAGCAGCTGTGTCCAGCTCTACTGCATTCCCCATCCTCTCCCCCAACTTCACAGAATCAACTACTTTTAAACATTTGATATTAGGTCTTTTAATGATTGCTTCCAAATCCCAAATAGTACACTTACATTGACTTTCCTAGATTTATTAATGTGAGACACTATTAAATCTCTAGTTAAAATATGAGGATTTTGCTCATTTATTCTGCCTTTCGTCTCCTCACCAACCTGTAATCAACATTGTGATGAGCATCTGTAATCTCATCGTCACCATCAGGACCCAATAAATTCACTGATTCATTCACCTCAATAAATATGTACTGAACAACTACTATGCGACCAGACCTTTTACAAGTGCTATAAACACAACAATGTACACAATACAACAAAGCTCTGCCCTCATTGAACCTCTATTTTAATGGGAAGAAGGAGAAAATAAACAGTGGACAGAATATACCAGGCACTCGCTTATAACAGCTAAGAATAACAAGTGAATGCAGAGTAAGGAGTGGAGGGGACCTAAGACCTATTTGATATAGGATCATTTGAGGCCTTTTTCTCGAGGTAACATTTCAGCAGACACTGGAAAATAATGAAGAAGTGAGCCATGTCAATATCAGAGGGGATGTGAATAACAATAGCAAAAGTATAACTGGTTTGAAAAAGACTCACAAGAAACCCATCGTCGATGGAGACAGTGAGGAGGAGAGCAGTAGAAGACGAGAAGGTTTGGGAGGCAGTGGCAGGCAGGGCGTGTGTTGCAGTGCCTGGAAAACCCTGTCAGCCAATAATAAGGAAATGTGTGATATACTGAGTGAAATGAGGTCCCAGCAGCTTCAGGCATCATGATGAACAAAAACATAAAATGCCATCATCCACTATGTCTCCAGCCTGGGCCTCTCCAACATAGCCTGTGTACCACATAAGCACCCTGAGATTCTTCTAATAATGTAATACTACTCTTAACAGTATTATGGAAAATGCACTGAAGTAGGGACAAAGCCACGGTAAGAATAAAAGACAATGAACTTATGTAAATCTGTGTAAGGTGGAAAAAAGCCTTGAACGAAGGCAGTGATACTAGGTACAGAGAACAGTGGGCAGACTTGAAAGAAATTTCCTGAAAGAAACTGGTGGCTCTTTAAGTGTAAAGTTTAAAGGAGTGATAGGACAATAAACTGATACCAAAGTATCTATCTTAGGAAGTAAAGAGGTAGAGTTGAAAAATTCAAGAGAGAAGGCAGGTTTGCTGAGGTTAAAAAAAAGTTTATTATTGGACAATTTAGGTTTTAGGTATGTGTTGGGTATATGTCTTCACAGCTACAATGTGAAAATCATTTCAGGCAGAGGTTTTTACAGTTCTTCTTCAGAATTTACTGTGTACTATTTTTTGTTGGATTAATTATTCTCATTTAGTTTTACTGAATTAAAACTGAGTCGTGCATTTTGAAAAGGTGATAAAGGCGAAGGTTACACATCAGGAAGTTGATGGAAACTAGTGAAACTATTCTGGCAGCAAGGTCACTAGGAGCTGATGAGATTCTAGGTGCTTAGTATATGTATGGGTGGGCTCATTTTGTGGCAAATGAATTGAACTGATTGAACGGTAGGTGATCATCTGTGTACTTTATGTGTGTTATAATACATTAAAAACTATTTTAAAAAAACAAACTTTTGGCCATCCTCAAAATCCCAACAATTTTGGAATTTCTACTATTTCCAATTTGAAAATCCACTAATTTGTGGGATTTTTCCCTCACAGGAACATCTATGGTACCATTATGAGACATGGCTAAAATCAGTTGCAAGGAAGTTTAAAAATAAAATGTCAGCTCCTGAAAAATAATCCCAGGTTTCCAGTAAAATTAATTTCCTTTTTTCTCTAAATGGGCTCTGTTCATACTTTTGTTTCACTTGATTTTACCTTTTTGTCAAAATATTATTGTAAATTAAAAAAAATTAGCTAAGTAAAATTTTGGAATAAAATACTTTAAAAAAAATAATATATCAAATTCTTAACACTATGAGTTTGAGCATTTATTTGAGTACTTCCTTTAATGAATTGGGAAAACTAAAAAAAAATATATATATATATATAAATATATATATATATATATATAGGATTCAGGTGCTTTTTATTCTTATTACTTATAATCTCTTTCTTTTCATACATCTTCCCTATGAGTCATCGAAGACATTTGCTGTTTTTATTGATCATTATTTTTTTGGATGATAAATATAAACCACATATTGCAGAATTTTTCTGGCCAATTCTCAAATATGTTACTTAAGTAATTTTTTTAATATGTAAACCTGTCAATTCAACTCACTAGGTTTATAACCACAAAATTAAAAGCTATTAAAAAGAGAGAGCATACCTGAGATGATTTGTTTAATTCAGTTTTGGAAACTTCATTCTCTTTGCTAATGACTGGTGTAGAGGAAGATTTGTGATCCCATTCCTGATTGAGGTAACATGAGGGGAGGGCCGTTGGGGCTTGGGGAAAGGTTTTTTTGCTGGTAAGAAAGAGACACTAGGCGGGGCTTCCCTGGTGGCGCAGTGGTTAAGAATCCGCTTGCCAATGCAGGGGACACGGGTTAGAGCCCTGATCCGGGAATATCCCACATGCCGCAGAGCAACTAAGCCTGTGCGCCACAACTACTGTGCTCTAGAGCCCGCTAAGCCACAACTACTAAGCCCACATGCTACAACTACTGAAGACCACACACCTAGAGCCCGTGTTCCTCAACTAGAGAAGCCACCGCAATGAGACGCCCACGCACTGCAACGAAGAGTGGCCCCCGCTCACCGCAACTAGAGATAGCCTGCGTGCAGCAACGAAGACCCAACGCAGCCGAAAATAAATAAATAAATTCTTAAAAATATTAAAAAAAGAAAGAGACACAGGAAAGGTCCAGGTTTCCTGCCTTCACTACAATACCTGGGCAGCAGCAGCAAATATGCGATCAATCAACGAAAGCCAAAACTCACAAACTTTATTTGACTATGATAAGTAAACTGGTGACTATTCATGTTTTTACCACTGATTTAATCTGTATCACAGAACAGAATTTACAGAATTAGAATAATGAGCCATCATGAAAGAAGAGAGAGATGGAACAACCTAGGTCCTTGATGATGCTATGGATCTACTGACATTGCCTCACCTGGAGCTGCCACATCACTGGGCTTCTGCAAGTAAATGTGGTAATAAATGTGCTTATTTCTAACCAATTTTTTATTGAAGTTATATAAGGAAAATCAAAACATCCTAAGTAATCTAAAGGGACAAGTATATTCTCTTTAAGACTTCCCCACATACTCAATACAGTGCCCCAAACTTGACGGATACCTAAGACATATTTCCTGAATTTTTAATTTGAAATTTGAATTTGCAAATTCAGTTCTTTAAACCTATATATGCTACAGCAGTGTTTCTAAAAATTTTTTTCACTATGAACTCCTCCCTTCACTCCAGGAGAAAAATTATATTACATTTAAATTTATTGAAAATTGACTAATTTAATTGATTTAAACTAAAATTGAATTTCCCCTTAAGGAGAAATTGTCTTTCTGAGTGCAATATACCCTGCATATCCATTAAAAATACATGTGTTTGCTAGCCCCCATGTTCACTACAGCATTATTCACAACAGGCAAGACATGGAAGCAACCTAAGTGTCCAGTGATGGATGAATGGATAAAGAAAACAGAGTATATACAGACAATGGAATATTATTGAGCCATAAATAAAGAATGAAATCTTGTTATTTGTGCCAACATATAGGGGCCTTGAAGCCATTATGCTAAGTGAAATAAGTCAAAGGAAGACAAATATTCTATGATTTCACTTATATGTGGGAATCTAAACAAAACAAACTCATAGAAACAGTAGAATGGAAGTTGCCAGGGACTGTGCGGGGAGGAGGGGGGATGAAATGGGGAGATGTTTGTCAAAGAGAACAAACTTCCAGTCATAAGAGCAGCAAGTTCTAGGGATCTAAGAAACAGCATGGTGACAAGAGTCAACAATACTGTACTAAACACTTGAAAACTGCTAAAAGATTAAACCTTGAATGTTCTCCCCACACACACACACACACACAAAAGATATACATATGTGCTAATCACTTGAGGTGATGGAGGTGTTAACTAAGCTTTCTGTGGTAATCATTTTGCAATATATGTGTATCAAATCATTACATTGTATACCTTAAATTTACACAATGTTATGTATAAATGATATCTCGATTAAAAAAAAGAATTCATGTGCTAGAGGATATCTTATTATGGCTGAATTTTTTTTTTTTTTTTAAATGTGTTTGCCTTTATTCTTTATTTTTTTGGCTGTGTTGGGTCTTCGTTTCTATGCGAGGGCTTTCTCTAGTTGTGGCAAGTGGGGGCCACTCTTCATTGTGGTGCGCGGGCCTTTCACTGTCGCGGCCTCTCTTATTGCGGAGCACAGGCTCCAGACGCGCAGGCTCAGTAGTTGTGGCTCACGGGCCTAGCTGCTCCGCGGCATGTGGGATCCTCCCAGACAAGGGCTCGAACCCGTGTGTCCTGCATTGGCAGGCAGATTCTCAACCACTGCGCCACCAGGGAAGCCCTATGGCTGAATTTTTACCCAGCACTGTGTGTGTGGTAGGACTGGGGAGGGGAGAGAGGATAACACCACCTTTGATGGCTAAGGAGTTTTTGACAAAAAAGACAATGGCAATGGCTCATTTTTCTAACTATATAAAGTACTGTTCTGCAATACAGAGTCAATAGAACTGCACAAATATAAATATTTACAAGTTTATTTTTTCCTATACAAATAAATGTTAAGCCTAGATTACAAGCTGTTTTTTTAAAAAAATATTTGTGTATTTAAAGAAACACATTTGTAGCACCTCTTCCTTGGGTGTACTCATATTTTCTGAAACTTGTTCAAAACATTTCAGTAAGATGCATTATACAATATATCAGCAACTAATGAAGAAGAAACATGATGACTGTGCACTGTAAAATGTATTAGAATACTAATTAGACTATTGCCCAGAAATGCTTACTGATGTCTTTTAAACACCTGCTGGGTAATTTTGAAGCCTGGGTGTTCCTTCATTTAACAATACACGCTTAATTAGGAGACCAAGTTCAGATTAAATAATAAACCCAGGACAGCCCAGCATGCTCTATGCTTTTAACTTTCTACCTCATCCACAAAATGTAAGGAATGATCATTCCATTTACAGGGGAAGCAATAGAATAGATTTATCAGTTCCCTCAAGGCAGAGTCTAACGGCTATTCTGAACTTCATTTCATAGAATGGCAGGGCAGATTTAGGGACAAAGGGGTGTATAGGGATATTGGAAAGATGTTACATGGAACCAGGCCAGGTGGGGTTTCTCCAGAGGTCTGGTAGCCCATTTCCCTGTGCTCAACAGAAACAAAATGTCTTCGGGGCTTCTACCTTGGTGTCCTGCACTGGGTACCTGCTCTTTTATGCACGTGCCAACTCACTTGCATGTGTGCTTTATTTCCATCTACTTTGACACATGAATACAGTGGAAGTTTCCATAGTCCATGACAATACCCCGCTGGCCACAGTTGGTGCATGGTCTCTTGCTACTGGAGTGTTCCATGGACTTAGCAATATTGACCTCACCTAAGAGGTCATTAAAAGTACATTACCTCTCACTCCACCGTAAATCAAAGATCTGAATTTTCAGAAAATCGTCAGATGATTTGCATGCACATGAATTTTTGACGCACTGTTCCAGAGCACTCTATTTCTCACAGCCTATCAGTTCAAGCTTTTGATTCCCTGCAATACTTTTGGGTCATTGTCACCTATATTCTTTGTCCTTTAGCTAATCTCAGTGGGCTTTGGCTACCTGAGACTAGCAAACCCAAGAAAGCCTCACTTTACCTATTCAATCAATTTTATTTCTTAAAACAAAACAAAGTTTAAACTTAACTTCTAGACAATTTCCCTCCCCGAAGTAGCATGAAAATAAACACTGAGAAATATTCACATTGGGAGATCTGGAAGAATCATCTGTTGAGGTTTAAAGGGTGGTTGAGCATCTTTGAACACAGAATAACTACTCATGTTCAGTGGCTGAATTTATTTGCAGGAAAAGCATGTCACCACCTATAAAGGATGGTTTTATAAATAATATTGCACTGACAAATTGTAGGGAAAAAAAGATGGGGAGAGAACCCATAGATTAAGAAAAACTTCAAGGACTAAAATAAAGAGGCAAGACTAAACTGAAGTGTCTCGGCTGCACATTTGGGTGATAAAAAACCATTAAAAATGTTTACTATAAAGTCAAGGTAATGGCTACTTACAGGAGAAGCGAGGGGTTGTGACTGAGGAGGAGTCCATGAAAGGCACTGGGGCAGGCGGCAAAGTTCTGCTTCTTAACCTGATGGTAGTTGCCATGAAAGAATGTATTAGGGCATACATTTGCTTTGTGCGGGGTTTTTTTGTAAGTGTTATTTTATTTTATTATAAAAATATATAAACAACAACAAGGAAAAGTCTGGTAGGAGAGTGTGGTTCTACCCAAGAGTTAATATATCACCTTGGGCTTCCCTGGTGGCACAGTGGTTAAGAATCCACCTGCCAATTCAGGGGACATGGGTTCGAGCCCTGGTCCGGGAAGATCCCACATGCCGCGGAGCAACTAAGCCCATGTGCCACAACTACTGAGGCTGTGCTCTAGAGCCCGCGAGCCACAACTACTGAAGGCCGCGCACCTAGAGCCCGTGCTCCGCAACAAGAGAAGCCACCGCAATGAGAGGCCAGCGCATGGCAACAAAGAGTAGGCCCCGCCCGCCGCAACTAAAAAAAGCCCGCGCGCAGCAACAAAGACCCAACGCAGCCATAAATAAATAAATAAACAAATAAATAAATTTGAAAAATAAAATATCACCTTTTCTACACATCAGGTTCTTTGCAAATATGTCCAAGGCATTTACTTTACTAGAACAATACGAAAGTCAAATTAAAAAGAAAAATGAATACCTTTATTTCAAAAAAGCCAAACAAACACCAGGCATGCTTTCAGGACTCGTCATTCTGGATTCATCTGTTACTAACTCATTTTTTTAAAGCAGTTCCGTTTTCTTGTTTTAGCATTGCGGTAATTGTCTAGTGTTTTAACAAGGAAGCTCTGGATCCTGGATGCCCAGATGCTAACATGACCTTGATGTGTTAACACCAGGCCATTTACACAGCCTCACCTGGGAAAGAGGAGTAACCATAGTATCAACCTCAGAGCTTTCAGAATGGTGCAAGTGTCCATAGTGAGTCACTGAGCACTGTGCATGACCTATCTATGAGGTTAAGACCCATTAGTTTCTAGAAGTTGTGAAAAGAGGAGGACTTATGGAGTCTAGTGATTTGGACTAAGTCCAAATCGTTTAAGCAGAGTAACTATTTTCTGCCCGATTTCATAAATAGTATAAAGGTTCATTTAGGAAAAGTAAATTTGTAAGCCATTTTCTATCATTCTTAACATCTGAAAATTGAGTCATATTCAAATCCTAGATAATTGTTTTAGAATAACATCTTAGAGGTTGAAGTTCAAGGTCGAATTTCTGCACATTATGAGTCTCTTGATAAGTACCATATGCCAGTGTCATATCCAAGATTAGGTCACAAAACAACAAAAAAAAATGTTTTTGATCCAAATTACTTTTGAATCTTGATAAATATTGAATCTAGTTAATGGGTATATTCTTCTATATATTTTTTATGCTTGGAAATTTTTATTAAAAATATCTCCAAACTCAACAAGTTATATACATGAAATATGTACAGCTTTCTGTTTACCAATAATACCTCAATGGAGTTTAAAAATATACAGGTTTCAAAAAGGAATAAAATTGTAAAAATATATATATTTTAAATATACATACACATGACTGCTGTTACAAACTCTTGTGCAATGAAGCATGTTGAAGAAAGTCTAACATGTAATCTTTCTAGAAGTCCAAACCCAGCTAGTTTTTCCAACTGGGTGAAAATGGATCAATTTTTTCTTTGGTTAAACACCAGGTGATAGAAAGGGCTTACCAGTTTGATAGGCAAAAAATTGCCGTTTTCTCTTCTAGTTTGTATTTCTTAGAACACTAGTGAAGTTGGCCTTGTTACTTTTTACAGTTATTAGTCCTCTGAAAATCTTCTATTCATATCTTTGGCTCATTTTTCAATAGAGTCATTTAGCCTGTTATTATTACTAAGAATTCTTAATACATTACAGATATTAACTTTACTGTATAATACATGTGCCGCAGTTTTTCTATTTTTGTCTAATATTTATCATACATAGAAGATGTTAACCTTTATTCAGATACATCTATATTTTATCTATTTATATATGTAATTTTTCCTTTATGTTTTCTTTCTTTGCCTTTCTACTTAGGAAACACTCTCCCTTTCTATGTATTTCTTACCTGTTTACATACATTTTTCTCCTTTTTCATTTATTATTAAATACTATATATATTTAATAGAGTATATATTTTATGATTTAGCATTTTTCCATTTGGCACTTATTTAGATTTTGTGAAGTAGAAATCTCAACTTTCTTTTTTCCCTCAAGTAGTCAAGTATTATTTATTCTAAAAACAAATCCATCTGTACTAATATACTTGAATTGTCTCCATGTTATAATAATTACAAAAAACAGGATGCTTTGTGCACATGGAATCTTTGTTATAGCTGACCATTCAAAAATTGGCAACAGGCAGTCTAAGTCTCTATAGCTGGAAATATTATTCATTTCTCAGAAAGAGATGTGCTTTGAGAAAATCAAAGAAAGAACTTTTAATGTCCCCTCCCCCTTCTTTTTGTTTTTTTGTTTTTTTGCAAGATGAGTTGGAAGGAGAGAGAGTTTCAACTGTTACACAGGCAGTTTTGTGGTCCTTCTCCGGTGCCCAAAACATAACTTTATGATACTACAGTGAAGTCAAAATTATGGTGCACATAATCTTGAAATAACCTTGAAATTCCCATGGGAGGGGCAAAACTCTTCATTTTTACTTTGAAGAGTTTATATCTTGACTTCAATGAACTTTAGGTATGATACTGATAGAGGGGCCAACCCTGAGAGCAGACATTAACGAGCAACTGGAAATCTTGTGCCTGATAGGACACGCTAGAGAAGAAGTTAAATAGAGAACATGAAAAATGGAGCTTTCTATCAGTAGTCTTGCTACATCCTCCATTTCTAGAAAGGCGATCATATCCTAAGTACAATCTAGCCATCCTTCTCTGGAAGACAGGCAAGTGAGTCCATCAAGAGAAAGCAAGGAAATTCTCTAGGTTGTACATTTCACTTGACCTTTCTGAGGAAAACTCTAAATCATAGGTTGATGAGAAACAAAAGATAAACAAGGAGAGTTATAAACTCAAGACACCACAATGTAACACAAACACAAATAAATCACACCTGCACTATATGGGGAGCAACCCAAATTCCAAAGAGAGAAAAATAATTGTTCCTACAATCAGAGTGGACAAAGCTTATAATTTCAGGGAGGGCAGGGATAACATTTAGTTAACATAGGTGATAAGTTCTCCTGACCTCAAGGGATGCAATGATTCAGTGGTTAGACAACATCATAATTTTGGTGTGTACCTAGAGATAACCCTTGCCAGGGACACAATGACCTGGATTGACAGAAGCTGAATCTATCAGTTTAACACAGAGCTAAGAGGTTAAAACACCTTCAATGCAACAAACTTAGTACTTTATTGAAAGAAATACGTAAGAATATGTTTATCCTTAAGTAACAGAATGGTCAAGGGAAGATGTTTTCTTTTACGAAGAGACAGAGTACTTTTCTTTTCAATTCTATTTTTGCCGTCTTAAATCAACGAATTCCAAGCATTCACCAAGGCAAAATATTCTTTATACAAGAAAGTGAAACACAGTCAGTCTAGAATATAACCCCTTGTCTTTACCCCCCTCTGGCCGATTGTGTTGACTTACAAATTAGATATTATGTTTTCTCATTTATATCGTCCTTCCTTGGAAATTGACTCCTCCTTAGGGTGTAATATCAAGTCAAATTTTCACATAACTCAAAGCCAAAAACAGAAGCATATTTATGGTCTTTAAGTGCACTGCTCTGAAGATTAAGCATTAGTGTGGAATTCTTATGAAATAACATCTCTATGATATTCTCCATTACTATTAAATGATATATTCTTTTGCTTTTTATGTGGAGGTTGAATTGGATTATATGGATATTTCCCCCTAGTGATTTAATTTTTTTTTTTTTTTTTTTTTGGTGGTGGTGGTTATCCTGCTGTTTGTGTCTGCGTGTGTATGTATGCATATGTGTGTGTGAGTGTGTATGCTTGTGTGTTTACTGATTTAATGATACTCATTATAAGGATGATCATCCAAATCAGCATCTCTGAACCTTCTTCTTAATTTGAACACACAACTCAAACTGCATGCTGCATACTTCCTCTGCTTCTCACTCTTACCTAAAATCTAGCATGCAGAACGCCAGTCGCCCAATCTCTATTTCCAGGGTACAAGCAAATTCCTTCCTTTGCTGGTTTCCTTTTTGGTCTCTGTTATTCATAGCTATGACTGGCAGCAGAGTCAGAATTCAACACTAACAGAATCAACATCTTCGAGTGAAGATGAGGCTTGAAAACCTACATCATCTTTGCCTCCTTCCCCACCCTTCTCTCCCCTCACATCCAACTACCTAGTTGAGGTAGTTATCTTTCTGTAACTTCCCTCTTCACGTACAAAAGCAAGCAAGGCCACTGGACAATGCAAATTATGTCTGTGTCTCCTTAGAGCCAACAACATAAGGTGTTTCACTGCTCTCAAGGTCCTGAAGACATTCTTGTTTCTCCTCTGGATTCCTAACTTACAGCTTAGTATTTCAGAGAGCTTTCCTTTACTCCACTCTGAAATGGCAGCTTCTTCTTCTTCTTTTTTTTTTTTTTTATAAAAGGAGTCATCTTATTTAAGTCAACACATATTTTTGGAGCATATAATACATGCCCAACTTGATAATAGAGGAGCCTACCTCCAGCTAAGGAGACGAGAGAGAGCCTATGTCTCAGAAAGAAAGAGAAAGGGCAAGTTCCTGTGTTGGACACTGCAAGCCAAGAGGTTCATGCTGAGTTTATTCTTACAAAATATCAGTGGCAGAGACCAGGAGCGTAACTAACCAACAAGATCAAAAAAAGAGGTGACGTTTTGGTGGTAAATGACAAAAATGCCACTTTCCCCAAGTGAATGATAGGATTCCCCAAAGAGCACATAAAATGAGGTTAAAATGAACTAACACGAAAATTCAAGATGTTTTCCATTAGACTGTAGCTTTCAGGACACAAGCCTGAGTATGAAGGGGGCAAGAAGAGGACAGAGTTAGTGAGGAGTCTGGCGCCCAGTTAAAATCCTGACTGTGATTTTTCAGACCCGACTATGGGAGATTCCAAAGGCTCTAATTGGCAGGCAGAGCCACTGCCGTGCGGTCTCTGAAAGGGGATGCAGTCAAGGACTCAGGTCCCCGGCCGGTCGTGCTCTTCACACGTTTACCTTTCCAGCCCCAGAGCCCTCATTCCTCAGTCTCTTTACCTGAAGTCTCCGGCAGACATCTCCTTCAGGTATCTCAGCCGAGGCCCCCTTTTAGGGAGGGGTCAGATCCCTGTGCCTCCGCACCAAGCACTTTTCTACTCCTAGATCTTCCCTTTCCCACTCCCCTCAACTTCAGGGTCCATAAAACTGCCAGAGCCTTTGGGTCCAGGCTCCTTGAAAAGGGGAGGACCCATCCCTCCTCGGGGCGGACACCTCCGCCCAACCCTACACGGATGTGCAGCCCCATGGGAAGAAATGGGACAGGGGAGTGGGCTACTTCTCTGGGTTTAGAGTCCTACTGCTACCATCACAGAAAGTGATTAAAGGCTTAACATTTTCATTTTTGTCTTGTTGCTTTAATAGGGAGCAAGGCCCTGCCAGCTCCTCCGTAGAAATAATAAGAAAGGCTCCTTCTATGGGGCAGATAATCACAAGGAAGCATAGGATCCAAAGGTTGCTCCCCCCTCCAGGCCCATGGGGCCAAGGCTGGGAGCCAGGAGCTCAGGCCATGTTTCACCCTTGTCCAATCTACACAGCCACAGGGGTGGGCCAGGCCCTAGTGTGATGGCACTAGCAAAACACATGGAAGGAGGAAGGGGTGATTTTCTACAGATAGTAAGGCTCCCGGCAGACAACAGACAGAGCCAATGCCCTAGGCTGAATGCAGCAATGGCTACAGTCAGAACTGGAATCGAGACTTTAGTTACAAGCAAAGATGGAATCTGTGCACAAGTGGAGAAGGCAGTGCCCTCTGTTCCCCTTCAGAAGGCATTGTGTGGACAGAAGCCTGGAGAGAGAAATTCACCTCACCGTAAAGCAGTGGAGGTGAACATAGTTATAATTGAAAAGAAAATCACGTAAAGGAACAAAGGCTCTTTAAATAAATACTCAAGAGTTCTCACACCCATTGTGTAATTGGAACTGCGATTAATACCTTGAGATGAGAATATTTATCCAGTACTTTGTCAATGTTTGTTTTTTGTGAACCATTAAAGGTTTGGATCTCTAGCCCTGAACTTTCTATCTCTATTGCTAAACTGTAACTTCTATGCACAAACTAAAGAGCGGATGAAATATAATTAGAATATATCTTTCAAGAAGAGAAATGAATATGTAATAAGAATATGTCAAAACAAAGTTTGAGCTTGAGCAAGGATCACCACCGAATACTCTGAACGTTTCTTTGCTGCACGTGGTGATGTTTGACTCGTGGACCCCTTACTGGATAGGGAGATGATTGGACTCGCAATGAATTCAAAAGTGACCTGAAAAACTATATTTATTTCTTTGAAAAGGATTTGGAATCTAATCTTTACCCTCTAAGTATAATTTTTCAAGTAAGCACTTTTTGAGGGCAATATAATGCCCCTGAGGTTTTTCTGTTTTTTGTTTTTTTCTTTAATAGATATGTCTTTCCCAGGTAGAATAATCATCTGATTTCTAAAATGCCTTTAAATATAGCAGTACCATTTTAGCTACTTTAAAAAATTCAATATGAATGTAATCCCAGATCCCATTAATTATTACACCTTTAAAAATCCATTTTCACCATTCTAAATTTAACACTTTTACAGTCAATACGGTAGACCACAGACATTCACAGGTTTAAATTTTATGATTTTGACAACTGGCAGTACTATGAATGTCTATGACATATAGTAATTTTCTGGAGACCTGCATTTGAATTGCCTGCCGGGAGATAGATGCTCAAGAATAAGTCTCTTAGCTAGTGACTGAGCGCTCTCATTGTCCAGAAGCTGGGCATCTCACAAACACCTGTCCGCATTGACATAGGTCCTCAACCAAGCTGCTTAAAATGGCCAGAGACGACCGTATTCTGACAGCGTGCACCGTGTTAACGACCTAACACAGTGATTCTCAAACCCGGAGGGTGTTTTAACTCATCCAGAGGACACTCTGTTAAAACACAAATTGCTGGGCGCTGCCCAAGTTTGTCAGAGTTGGAAAAGGAAAATTTGCATTTCTAACACATTCCAAGAGTTCCAAGGTGCTGCTTTGAGAACCCTTGAGCTGAAGGATATTATCCATAATATCCTATATTATCATTAGGAAAAAAAAGTTTTTTTAGCTAAAATTTCCCAAACATATATCAGTAGTTTTAACAATACAATTTTTTATATCAAATAATGACTAGGGATAGCCTGGGTCAGAAGTGATATTTTGCTGGTAACACTATCTATACTCGTTGTCAAAATACAAAAACATTTTGTATAGGTAGTCACTTCATTGAAACCAGTAAATCCTCCCCTTCGCTACCCACACTATTCCTTTCAACCCACCCATGAACTTAGCAATCAGATGTTAATAACTGGCCTAGTAGGGGACCTCCCAAACCTTTCCAATTGATCATCGCCTTTGGTTGCAGAAAGCAAAACACATTAGGAACCAGAACTTCTCCTTTGTCCAGTCAGACCCCACCTTCTCAGGAGAGAGGAGGGGAAATGGGAGACAAACTAAGGATTCTTTTTGATTAAAGAAAAGAGTTGACAAGTTTGTTTATGCTCATTCCAGTAATGGTGGCTTTTTACCATGGAAAAACTATTCCAAGTTTCTGTGAATTCTTGAGGCTCTCAAATCATCCAGACTTATCCAACTGTGTCAAAGATCAGAAAGGAATCTAAGAGGGAAACTCCACCATTAACAGGAGTGCACCTAATTCCAGGGCATTCTCTGTACCTTTAGAGAGCTGGAGTGTTGACAGCCGGATGAGGATTCTTAGATTTGGGACACGGCCATCTCAACGATTCAACGAGATGAAAATGTCAACAATAATTTGAAAGTTGTCTCATACATAACCATATGACATAATAATGAATGCATAAGAATTTATCATCACCATATGTTTTTATATAATCATTAGGTTTTAAGATGTTCTAAAGCAGCACTAATACAGATATCCAGGGGAATGTCTTAGTCAAATCTTTGACAGATCTTCCTCCTGTCTCTGTTGGCTAAATTCTTCATGTGTAAATTACTCCAGTTTAAATTTAATCGCTTTTCTCCATTTGGTCCTTTGAGAAACAAATCGTGTCCCTCATAAAAAGCTCCCTAAATTTGAAGCGAATGGTCTAAAAATCTCTATCATCTTCTCTTTTCTTTCTCTCTCCTTTACTCAAATCATTAAGCACCTGTACCAGGTACTAGGCTGGGTACCAGGGCTACAGATGAACAAAATGTAAACTCCTGTCCTCATGACACATATAATATGAGGGAAATTATAGGCTTCCAGGAGAGGAGATATGAGTGGGTCAGATTTGAACTGGGGAATAATATGGCAAGAAGAAGAGAATGAGAAGGCCTTAACTTGGGAAACTACTTTGTGCAGCAGAGAAAGAAGGTGCTACGTGGCCAGGGTGGGCGAGGTGGGGGAAGGACAAAGAGGTTACAGTATTCATGACCTTGTTGAAGATTTAAGAACAGAAAAGATCTGAAGACTTACAAATTAGATGTGTCATGAGCAGATTCCATTTTTAAAAAGATCTCTTGGGCCACAGTGTGGAGACCAGATTGGAGAAGAAAAACAGGGGGAAACAACCAACCCTTGTCGTTATTAATATTTCATTCCAGACATGGCGGTGGCTTGACATAAAATAATGGTATTGAACACGGGAAAACACAGGCAGATTTGATATACATTCAGAAAGTAAAATAATCAAAGATTATTTGGTGGTGAAGTGAATACGTGGGATGGAAGTAGAGGGTATTATAAGGATATGAGTGGTGGTGGCACTTCCTCCACGTTCAGAGACTGGGGAGATCAAGAGTTCACCTTCAGTTTTTCTCGATGCCTATCGGCATGCACAAGGAGAGAGCACAGGTATGTGGATCTCACTATTGAAGTCTGGCGCTCAGAAAAATTAAACTTAATCACGTTGGTCATTAACATCTGTAGAAGCAGTATAGCACAGGGGAGAGTTTAGGCTTTGGATTCAGAGGCCTGGGAGGCAGAACCAAAGAGATCATGAATCCCCAGAGAAGGACTTTGAGCTAGCCTAGGAACTGCTTTCTTTATTTTTTTTTAATGGTTTTCCGGTTCCAATCCATGAGTGTCCACAGAATAGTAAACTTGACCGTCTGGTTGACTTGGTCTACATCTTGAAACCAAAAGAAATAAACATAATGGATTTCCATTTGGCTCTGCTCAGATGACTAACTGATTGGAGGCTGGGTAAGGAGGTTGAGCTCAAAGGGATCAATAATCAAAACAAACAGTAGCTCTGTCTTGCTCTGGAGACTTCTTTATATATTTTGCTTTTTCACTCTAATTGCTTGGCACCCTAGTTAACGATTTCTATGGAATTAAACCCTATGATAAATAGTATTGATTCTAGCAACAATCAGCTCTGTAACAATTCCTGCACCAATGTGCTCAGATGTCATCAGCAGAGCCAGTGAGTTCTATCTATGAAATCTACCTTTCATTTCAGCGTGAAGCAATAAGCAAAATTCTCAGACTATAACCCCAGCACCAAAAGGTATCCATACTATAGAAAGAAAATCATTGCATCTTTTCAACTTGTATATACACCTTGCTTTTCCCTGTGCCAGCCTGGGAGATATTCTCTCCCTCCACTGAAGGACAGTACAGCTTCATACCAAAGTTACATTTGAAAGAGAGTATCTTCATATAAATTGCTAAATTGGCCATGATTAGTAAAAAATGTTTCTTTAACACAGAGGATCATTTTCCTTCTATTTTAACCCCTGATTGGACAAGCTCACTCTGCCTTCTGTCTCATCACTTATAAGACCTACACTTTATTGAGAAATTGCTTTATATTTTTTTACCCATTATGGGGAATTCTTTACAGTGCATTAAAACGTAACCACTTTAAGAGGCAAGATATATCTATATTTATATATCTATATCTATGTTTATGTCCAGGCTATATTTATCTACCTATGTCTATAAATATATATATATATTACTTCTATATTATAAACATATAAATATACTTCGTTTGTTTGTTTGTTAATTACAGTCAAACAAGTTGAAGGTTAGTTTATGCTCAAGTCAAAAGCCCAAGGGTCATCCAGCTGGTAAGTAGCATTTCTAAGACTTGAATCTTAGGGTACGTGATCTCCAACCTGAGCTCTTGACAACAAAAAGTGATATTTTCTGAATTACTCTTATCTGTGTAAGATTTCGCAATATTCATGGCATCATATGCCTCAATGAAATTAAAGATTTGAATTAAATACCAATATCTGAAAGACCACCTTCAAAAAAGCTTTCTTGCATGATCTTCGGCGTTTTGAGACATATGTAGCTGAGTCTCCAAAGACAGAATCATTTTCTCAGACTAAATGCAACTACTGAGAATTATAGCCACTTGTCTACTTGCAGTGAAATGTCTTTAAAAATGATCAGTTCTCCCAAATATTCCGTTCATTTTTCAACTGTAACTTATGTAGAAAAGGTATCACCTATGCAGTTCTAATAAATCCTATGGACAGTTTCTTACGATATCATATTTATATGAGACTGTGCAAAATCTCCCTCTTCTTCTTTTGAACCAAAATAAAATATAGCAAAGCTGCTGAAAACTTACATTAAAGCACTGGAATTATGTTTCCAAAAAAAGTCAGGAAATATTCAAATAGAGTTTTGGGGGTTTTTTTGTATGTGAGTGAAAGTGATTAAGAGCCTAACTTATATTTGTGAGCCAATGGGGATGCCAAACCAATGGTATAAAAGGTTTCAAGTAGGTGTCTACTTATTTTAAGGTGAAAACCATACCACTCACTGTATGCATATTGTTTTAATGCACCTGTCTTCCTTAATGAGTTCTGAGTAATAAAAAGAGAATTATTCTAGGTATTTCATGTGGAATTATGTAATGTAATGAACAGGGTTTGCAAATGGTTTCTCTTCTACCCAGGAGATGAAGTGTGTAATTCACTAAAATCCTGGATATTGACAGTTCCTTTATCTGGACTGAACAGCCTTAGCTACAAATGACAATTTCATAGAAATACGGGCGAGTTTAAAACGTTGTTCTCAGAAGAAGTTGGGAGAGGGAGAAGACAATATTTTTACTTATATTTGCTTCTTACCTTAGGAGGACATGCTAAGAATGGTTTGACTTTTTCTGTATTATGTAAAACACCAGAAATATGCCTAAAGGGCATTGTTCATTTTACGTGACACACAGTGATTTCAGCTTCTTCTTGGGAATCACTCTCCTTCACTCAATCATGAGCTTTATGTCCCAAAACAAGCATAATGAAATGTCTTAAAACCCCTTCCTTATGGCACCCAGGAGAATACTGTCAAGTTCTAAAGAGCTTCATCTCCAAAAGCTTATTCTAGGGACATGGTGAGCAAGGTGTTTACTATTCACATAATCTTTAGATCTTAGGGTGTTTGACAAAGTGAAAAGTGTTATGAGATAAACCATTTCTCAGATAAATCAGCTAGCAAATCTCAAATCTCAGTTCCTGTTAAGTCAACCGTGTAATTCTATCCTGCAGTTCTTTCTAATAAGAAATTGTATACATCGTGGAAATGTAAATTAATTTTCAAAAGTCTGGGATTCTTTGAGAGTGCTATATACATGTGTTTGCGGAAATGAACTCTGTGTATTATCTTGTATTCACTTTTGTAAATTGTGTCTTATACTAACATCCTCAGAGACAAAGGAGACTTCAACACTTGGACAATGCTTGGGAGACTTAAGCAAGTAGAAGATGGTATATTCTAGAATTCAAGATACAAAGGCCCTTTTATTTTGTTCCCAAGAGGAGCTGATAAGCCTAACTTTCCTTATGACTAAATTTAGCATGGTATTCCCTCCTCAGACAATTCGGGCCTAAAGTCATTAGATGGAAGTGAGCAAGGTTAAGTGTCCAAGAGGGGTTCAGGGGACGGGAGGTACAAGGGTGACCAGAGATCAGATATCAGAGATAAGGTGGGGTCTTCATGAGCAAGTCTGGGATGGGCTGGAGGAGGAAGCCTGGCCTAGGGTGTCGGAGTCCTAGCAGGGTATGGGGGGCTACCTAGTGTGGGGAGTTACAGCCCAGGAGGGCTTCAGAGGGCATCCACGTGGAAGACGGTCTATCACAGGGGTATCTGAACCCGAGCAGAGTGAAGCTGTCATCCACATGGGAAAGCGGCTTGGCTGGGCCTATTCTGGGTGACGAAGGCATCTGTGCGGGGGGCGAATTCAGTGAGGTGGTGTTTGGGGACGCAGTCCTCAGTACAAGGCACAGGGACGTGGACAGGGAAAGGAGAGGCGGTGGCATTTTAGCAGGTGATGGTGGCAATTCTACCTCGGTTACACACAGAGAGTGAGCAAATACGTAAATACTTCAAAGGCCATGAAAGCGGAGTTCTCATTGTCAGAGAATGCAGAAACCAAAATGCCACAGACACTAAGCAGGTGCCACTGAATCCCTGTTATGAGAGGGTCATGAGGAAGCACGTGAAAAGCTCTAATATCTGATTACTGGAGTCAGTGAAACTATACTGCTAGCTGACAGGTGAGTCTCAGATGAGGCCTCAGATTTTCCTGAGACCTAGTGAGTAATTATGTAACAGAGACCTAAAGGCAGGGATTAAAGGCCCAATTCACCCACCTGGAAACTGAGGAGCCTTAAACCTGATAAAGGTGGGAACAGGCGATCCTTTTCCTCTGTAGGGTGCAGGAGAGTAAGTTACTCCGTCTCATGGGAGTGGCCCAGGAAAAGGAGGAACGGTAATACAGCTAACAAGAACCAACGAATTAATATGCTGCACTGTGATACACTGTCTACACGTTTTGTCTCAATTCTCACGGCAACTCATTATGGGTATTGGGAATATGGATATTGTAAGACTATTTTGCAAGTGAACAGCGTAAAGGTTCAAATTTAAATACACTGCTAGTTGGGACCTTGAGCAAATGTATTACAGGGTAAAAGATCTTAGTCTGATTTTCAGCCCATATTTTTAGTCTTTTTACTTCTTCCCTAAAAAGAAAGAAAAGTAGTCTCCCAGGTATGGTAGCCTCTCTGATGTGGCACCATTCCCAACCTTCCATAAGTATGTTACAATAAATACTACCTTATCAGTATACACTAGCATTGCATATTCTAAGGAAAAAATAGTGAAGAAATGTTTATGGCTATAAGATAATCAAGTGTTTTCTAAGGTAATGATTTATGACTTTTATCCCAAGATGAAAATTGACACACTTTATAAGAAAGGTGAGTTCAATTGTTGTTTCTCTTACTTCTACCGGCTTTCACTCATGGTGCCTTATTTCCTTATGTGTTTATTGATTTTTAACTGCTGGCTGTTCATCTTGTTTGTAAACTTACATACGAAACTTCTTTGAGCCATGAGATGCAGGTGGGTACCTCCTGGGAGGATTTTGCCATCTGGTTCTGCCACAGGTCTTAAATGTACTACTACATGAGAAACACTTATATCTAAATTTCTGGCTTGAAGTGTTTTGGGACTGACCACATAGTATGAATTTATGTCGCAGACTTGTTCTAATATCAGCTTCTGGTTATAGGCAATTTCCCTATTTTCATGTGAATTCACAGTTCCTTCTAATTCATCTTTAGATGGAGAGTATAGCACTTTTGAGTTCCAGCTATAAGAAAAGAGGATCCCTGCTTTGGTTTTCTCATTTTGGCTCAGCCTTAGGATTTTTTTTTTTTTTTTTCCTTCTGTACTAGCACCTTCCCCAGTCCCATGAAATACCAAGAAATGGTACTCGGTAAAACTGAGATTCGCATGTGCCCTCAAGGTGAAAGCGGGCTGCAGTGTTCCAATTATTCTCAGGCTCTTGCCTTCATTTAGCTATTGCTCTAAATTCTTTACTTTCTTGCTAGACTACATATGCATCTCTTTTCTTTTCCATTTTGTTTACTGTTTTCAGAAGAAAGATTGGTCCTAGATCCTCATCTGCTAATACATTACTAGAAATGGAACCATAGGGTAAGTTTTTCATTATCCATTCAGTTATTTAAAAATTCATCTGGGGAAAAACTATTATAGATGACACGGATTATCTCATAACTAAATTTAAAGAAAAAATTTAACATATCTTAATCTTCCCCTTGTTAATGGATTTTCTTTTTATTGAAGCTCAATAATTTTCTTTCTATATTTTAAGGGATAATGATTTATTGACAGGCTCACACAGAGACTTGCATTCTATGCTAGTTTCTATACTAAAAAATTGTATCACTTAGTAAGTGACAATCTCTCTGGACTACAGTTGCAAGAAGTTAGTAACCTCAAAAGGAAAGTTTTGTATTTCCTATAGTACTTAATCATGGATAAGAATAATACATGTACATAAAGATTAAGTCACAAAGAGGCTGTTCTGGGACTAAAATCTCATTTGTAACCATAAGATCCTTAAGTGCGTTGATTTTAAATCAATGCATAATTTCATAGCAGACAACTCTCTACTTATAATTCTGGCGTCACCTGCTCTCACAAGACCTGATCTAAAGTTGGTAATGCTTATTACATTAAAACTTACCAATGCCACTTGGAAAAATTAAACTATGTTAATTAAAATATGCAATATTTAATACGGTGTTTCAAATTATTACAGATACTTGACAGACATACAAGGGGTTCAACGACTTGTCTTTTGGAATTCAGTGAATGAAGCTGCTTCTTTTCGTCTTATGTATAATCTTGCACTTCACAAAGGAAACACATTGGAATGTAACAAAAGTAACCCCATAGTTTATTTTTACTTCTACTTATTTTGTATGAAATATAGGTTTCTAACAATTACATAGCCAAATCCTCTTGTTTCAGTCCTGATAAATATAAGAAGCAAATTTCCTCTTGTTTAGTTAAATTCTGATAGAAACTAGAAGGGGTGATGCTTAGTAAATGCACAAATGTTTGCTTGTAAATTTTATATAAAATTTGGTTCAGGGACTTCCCTGGTGGCGCAGCGGTTAAGAATTCGCCTGCCAATGCAGGGGACACCGGTTTGAGCCCTGGTCTGGAAAGATCCCACGTGCCATGGAGCAACTAAGCCCATGAGCCACAACTACTGAGCCTGCGCTCTAGAGCCTGCGAGCCACAACTACTGAGCCCTCGTGCCACAACTACTGAAGCCCGCACACCTAGAGCCCGTGCTCCACAACAAGAGAAGCCACCGCAATGAGAAGCCCACACACCGCAACGAAGAGTAGCCCCTGCTCGCCACAACTAGAGAAAGCCCGAGTGCAGCAACGAAGACCCCACGCAGCCAAAAAAAAAAAAGAAGTTGGTTCAGTCAAGATGCTCCACTGATTACTTAATATACAGGTTTTGTCATAAAACCAATCATATAAAAAAAATGTTTTGAGAATAATAGTGTTGCCTGGCACAGTGTCTGGCACCTAAGGGCATTAGTATTTAGTAAAATATGTGTGGAGTAAATCAATCACTGAATGAATAAAATGTATAATAGATTTATATATTTAAAGTAGTTCTATAAATATCTAATAGCATATTATCCTTAATCCTATTAACTTATCTGATAGCTGGTCTAGGTTAATAGCTTTTAGCTCTGTGGATGGACTAGAAAGGATCCTTGTGCTTTTGGAAATTATGTGCAAAATTGTGATTTAAAGGATTAAATGGATTGTTCCCTCCTGGGGAAAGGATCACTGCTCTCAAAAGATCCTTAAAGTGTCTGAGATGAATAAAGGTTAAATATCAATGTCTTAAACAAAGATGGATCCATTATTTGGGATTAAGGTATTTCTCTAATCAACACAATGCTCTTTTACTAGAACACCAAGAAAAAAATACTCTGATGTAGCCAAGTCTCGGGATTTTAAAAGAACAAAAGCAGTATTAGGCTTAATCATTGTACTTCCTGACATAAAATCTCGCAAGACTGTAAACTCCACAAGGGCAAGAATTTTTTTTTTTTTTTGCTTTGTTCACTGGATGTGTTTCTCAGCACCTAGAATGGCACCTAGCTTATAAAAGGTGGTCAAATTCTGTTGAGCAAATGAGTTAAAATTCAAATAAACGTTGCTTTCTTTTTTTAAAAAAAGAGATAGACACTAGTTATATTTCAACAATTAAGTGATCTATTATTGTAAATATTAATAAACTCAAAGTACAGGATGTAGCCTCAAAAATACCAAGTTATATACATTTTAAATATTATATAAGATTTATTTTATGTGCTCAGATTTTGGAAAGCCCTTAGTTATTAACTTCATAAACACCTGAAGCTACTGTTTAAATGACCTAGCATAATTTTTGAAAACCTTCCTAGTGTATGGTAAAAATAAAAAAGGAAGAATTTGGCCAAGTGAATCCCTGTTTATAATATGTGTGATGTTATCTTCAGGTTTGAAATCAAAACTTAAATAACCTTCTGGTTTGCTTTATTGAATGGTTTCCCATGTGCCAGTCAAGCTAAAAAGCCATCAACAAACCCAGTGTGCATTACGAGCACAATGTGTCAGTGAACCAGCTTGATATGACGGAGCTTACACTCAAGCAGGGGACATTGAGAGATCTAGGCCTTAGATTTGTGTTTCTTTCTGAAAGGATTAAATCATGAATTACTAGATAATTAAACAAAAGAAAACAACACACACAAAAAAATCAAGAACAGTGATTAATACATTATTTATTATATCCACATTTACATGTTAATAACAATTTAAACCTAGAAGAGCACTTATGGATGATCTAATCCAACATTCATTTGACAGATGGAACACCTAAGACCAAAGAGGTGAACTGGCTTGTCCAGGATAAAGAGAGATAAAGCAAGAAGGCAGAAGTTAGCATAGACACCCATGTTTTCTGACAGCCATCTCAGAAGATACTTCCACATAAAATGAGAACCCACATGTCCCCCAATACAGTTACTGAATGAGTATTCGTTGAATTCATTAATTAGCTACATTGTATTTCCCATATAAGCAGACATATTACTGTATGCTAAAAAACTCAGCATAGTTAAGAACTAAGATGCAGGTCTTGTGTATACTGATGGGTGAATATTTATTACCTGGTATGCTAATGCTGGTGTCTCTAATCTAAGAGCTCCCTTGATAAAAATTAAACTGTAGGTAAATGGCTATCCTGGTAAAATGCTGATGGGAACATTTTGATACACCATTTTGGAGGGTCATTTGGCAATATCTATTAATATGAAATAGGCCTATCTTTTGACCTTGCCATCTCATTTCTAGAAGCCTACAGACATGCACATAAGTTGGCCAGGATACTTATAAAAGTAACACTTGTAATAAGAAAGAAAAAAGGCAAATGGCTAGCTGTACTCAGTTTTTAGGATTACGGTGAAGTGACCATTTTAAAAGTTTCTGTGGAAATTTTAGTCCCAGCATCTAGAATGGGTGTGATACACAGTCGACCCTTGAACAACGTTAGGGTTGGGGCACCTACCCTCCGCACAGTCAAATATCCATGTATTGTCGGCCCTGCACGTCCTGGAGGTACTTCTGTATCCTCTGTGCCTCCGAGTTCACGGTCTACATCCACCGATTCAACCAACCATGGATTACGTAGCACTGTAGTATTTACTATTGAAAAATATCCACATATAAGTGGCTCCCCGCAGTTCAAACTCATTTGTTTGAGGGTCAACTGTATAGTAGGAGCACAATAAAATTTAATTCTTCAAAAGCACAGAACCTGACACCTCTTGTACAGAGAACTTCCATAAATGTTCTCCATCAATTCATTCTCCCATAAATGTACTCACTCAACCTACTGGGAAGCACCACAGTGTAATGGTTGAGGGCCAGCATCCATGATTGGTGTCAAACATCTAGATACCTATCTAGGCTCTGAACACTTAAGCACTCAAAACCTGCTTCTTTTGTTTCTTTGTGTAAAGCAGGGATAACAGCACAAACCTCATTAGGCTGTTCTAAGCGACTGCCCGAACATCAGAGGCAACATCATGTGTATACGCACACAGGCCTTATATACTGCCTGCATCATTTTTGTTGTCTAAGGAGTGGTTAAAATACTGGCTCCATTTTATTGGATTGTAATGGAGCTCAAGGGAAATGTTGACTACGATATGCTTTACGTTTCACATAATTGTAAAGCAGTATTATTTAATAATTGTTTAACAGAAATCCTGAACATTCTCAATTTAGGTGATGTCTAATATGATAATTACAGTGGATTGTGACGGGGCTGTGGAAGCAGTCTCTAGTAATAACAAATCTATTTAAAATAAAAAATATGCTAATATATCATGTGCCTGCTATATAGAAATTCTGAAAGTGTAATAGTATATAGAGTAAAAAAGCCAAAATTCCTTCCTTTCCTCCCCAAGTATAACCATTTATTAAGTTTGGTGTATTTCTGGAAGCATATATAACCACCGACTAATATATTTAAAAAAGGGACAATAGTTCATGTTTTGCTTTGCAAGTTGTACTTTCTATAGCTCCTAAATTGTATGACAAACGCCTCGAATTTGACAATCTATATAATGTCAACTAATATGTATTCTTGTGATTGCGTAGCTTCCAAAAGAAACAGACTTAATTTTATTTAGATCAGGAATCAGCAATCTTTTTTTCTGTAAAGGGCCAGATGATATTTTCAACTGTGAGGGCCATGTGGTCTTTGCTGCAACTTCTCAACTCTGCCACTGTAGTATGAAAGCCTCCAAAGGCAATAAGTAAACACACAGGAATGGATGTGTTCCAGTAAAACTTTATTTACAAAAACAAGCTGTGGGCCAGACTTCACCTAATGGTCCTGTTTGCTGAGGCTTGTTTTAGATCACTTTTTAGTATCCAATGCTAGTTCCTAGTCCCCTAAGCCAGACAGCATTTACGTGAATTCTATAACCTTGTGCAAACTCATACAAATTGGAGATCTCACACAGACTTTTCATTTTTAAAGGCACATGACTGTCAAATGATGAGTTAAACACTGTCCTAGGGCAAATGAAAGGCATCTTGAATACAACTGGTCCCCATGGATAGAATCCTATCAGAGAGAGTGTTATTTTATAAAGAGAAAATGGCACATTAAGTTACTCTTCATTAAATGAAAAAACAAAAGCTACTCAGGACCTATTAAAAGCATGAGGAGATTGAGTGAAAAGACAAATAGATGAGGTATGGCAGTAAAAAGAACAATGTCAGTGCATTTTATTGATCATTAACCTTTTGAAATAGGAGGCATTTGAAAACAACAGAGAAGTGTGTTATTGGTTTGGCATGAAACCTCTAATGATGCATGAGAATATATGCTCAAAAATGTCAAAGGTCACCAGAATCACATATTGGCAGATAAAATGTTTTTGATATTGTGTTATACAGAAGTAAAAGGGCAACAAGCTGACTTCTATTGTAATGCTGGCTGGGGAAATTCTGTGGTATTCAGTAAAGTTAAAACTGAATGTAGTACAATATAATCTTGGCCTCCTTTCTATACACCATCAGATAAAACTATGGCTAAAATATCAATGTTATGGATATATTTCTTACCAAGTAGGCATTAAAGATGTCAAGGATTGACCAAATTTTTTATATTAATGGTGGTTCAACAATTTGTCAGTGTAGACTTTTTGTTAAAAATTGGAGAACCAACTCACCTATAGACAGAGACAGTCTTAGACATATAAAGCTCTTCCTCCCATTTTACTCATTCTGTGGTTTCAAATGTCTAAAATATTTCTGTGAGTGGTATCTTAGCTATTGAAATATTAGGATAAATTTGATCAAACCTATTTTTTTCTAGAAAAAAAGCGTCTAAATAAAACTTAGCAGGGACCTGAAAAATCTTTAAAGTTTTGTAGGACTGCATATTTTTTATACATCACCAAATAAACATTGGTATGCTAAAAAAAAAAAAAAGAAATCCTACCATACTCAGAGCACTGTGCATACAGGACCACATCTGAATTTTTTTAAGCTGCTTTATTTGGAAAATAATTCAACACTACCTTTCAAAATAAACTCGATCTACAAAGTTAAGCTTTGCAGGTGTGTTAATTTGATAAAAATAAAAATAAACTTTAGACAAAAAATATTAACTTGGCATAAGGGTAGGATGGATTTCTTGATTTTTGTTGACAATGATCTACAATCTACCTAAAGAGAAGACAACATTTATAACGTGGTATAAATGCGAAGACCTAGTACACATTAAAAGAAAAATATTCTCATGTATTCTCCTGCAGAGACTTTTTTAAAGATCTAAAATGAGACGGCCTATGAGTTTTACTTTGGGTGATCAAGCAAAAGCAAAACAAAAACACAGTAAGAAGTCATCTTTTACTTCTAGTTTCCCATATCCTCCCCTATTGAATCCACTAATACTAATACTGATCTTGCCCCCAGAATCTCACAAGTGTTCCCATTCTTCTCAATCACCTTTCCTTTTGCTACGCCAACCCACGCACCAGAGGTTCTCATTGTCACAATCTCACTAACCTCCAAACTGGCCTCCCCACTTTAATCCATGTAATGCACAGTGGCCAGTTTGATTTTTTTTAAAAACTATTTAGACCATGCCACTCTTCTGCTTAAACATTAAATTGCTCCCCATTTTACTGCCTATGAAATCCAACTTTCTTATCATGACCTAGAAGTCAACAAGATGTTTTCCACTTCATCTGATACCATTTTCTCTTGTCCAGACTCTGTTCTTGCCTCAAAGCCTTTGACTTAATGATTTCTCTGTTTGGAAAGGTAATATTTGTGACACCGAGGCCCCCTAAAACCGAGTGCCTCTGCCCAGTTTATGATAAACCCCTCTATCCAAAACATTATTCCCTTTCTTGTCCAACACCTATTCCCCTCTAGATTGAGAGGTATAAAAGAAAATGGGGGATTGAAACCAAGCAGGATACTGTGGGGTCCTCCTGGGTACAAAAGCCTCTCCATGTCCCCTGTTCCTTATCCGTAGGAAAAAGACTTCAGCCTCCTAAAGCACCCCTGAGTGCCAAAGGGCAGATTCAAACACAAATTCGGGAAAGGAGGGAATACAGAAACAAAGGAGGAGCAGTCAAGAAATAATAATGCGGTGATAAAGCAGGGTCCTGGTTCCTCCTCAAGGGATACACATAATCTGGTACAGATCTATGAGCTCTTCTATAGGAACTAAGGCCCCCGCCCCACCCAGGTGGAGGAGGGTAACTTCAGGCTGAGCATAGGCACTGGACCCTAGACTGCGTGGAACCAGAAGGCTGATGACCAGATTCCTGGAACACCACCCTGTTACCTCCCCACCAACCAGTCAGGAAGGTCACATGCCCTGCAGTCCTCCCCCTAAATTTTGCCTATAAAAACTTTTCCCCCAAAACCATAGGGAAGTTTGGCCTTTTTGAGCATGAGCTGCCCTTTCTTCTTGCTTGGCCTTTGCAATAAACCTTTTCCCTTCAAACTCCGACATTTTGCTTTCTTTGGCCCCACTGTAATCGGGCACATAAACTTGGGTTCGACAACAGTCTGAACTCCTTTTACGGAGAGAAAACTCTCATCCTTTAGCTCTTGGCTGAAATCTCCTCCAACCCCTAACTTCTCATTCTGTGAGTCCCTCTTTCCTACCACTGCCGTTATTAGTTCTCACACTTTTATTTTCTTCACAGTCTGTAGCAATTCAGTTCATTTTTTGATCACTTGTCTAATGCCTATTACTGCTTACAAAATGGAGGCTCCATGAGAACAGAGGTATTGTTTTTCTTGCTAACTGCTATATCCCAGTGCCTAGGATGAAGGCCCACTCAGAATAGTGTGAAATAAAATTTATATTTTATGGCAAGACGACCAAAATTTGAACATAATTTCTTCTCTGCCCTTTGGCCTCCTCTCTCCCCCTTACTGTGCACTGTGTATCTGCATTATGCATCAACCAAACTTCCCCCATGAGCAGGAATACCTTGTCACCCATAAAGAACAATGTTCTTCCAGCATCAACAAGACAACTCCTTAAAAAGATAACATTCCTTCTTGATCTTGTAAGGGGTCATGTGACCCACCAGGTTGACACTTAGATCTGTATTATGTAAACTGTCAATAATACGTCATTTGATGTACAGCCCTCTGCCTCAAAAAATCTTATGTAACTGTGCCTTGATTTCTAACTGGTGGAACAGTTCTCAGAGCTTTCTGAGATGCTCTTCCGGGGTTATAATCCTCAAATTTGGCTCAAATAAAATTTTCCATTTCTTTCTTAGATTGACTGATTTTTTTGTTTACAATAGATAATCAGACATTAATTACTGAATGAGACACACGTTACAGATGAAAGTTCTGCAGATCCAAGGATAAAATAATGACAATATATGTAAAGTACATGCACACAACACTAGCTTTATAATTAAAGCCTCAAGTCCTTATTAGGCATTTCTTGAAAATGTCATAATTATAAACGGAGATTAAATGTAGACAGACAAGGGAGGGAAAATATTATAGTAATAAAATTTCAAAAACCCTTTGTTCATGCTGAAAAAGCACAACACAGCTTAAGAACAGAATGATTTTGTTTACGTAACTGACTTTCTGTCCCCAAATTCAATAGGAGCCGATCTGAAGCACTCCTCTATCAAAATGTCAGGTCTCAGTAAATGACAACTATTGATATTTAGTGCACTCCTAACAATACCAGACCATGCACCATGTTTTACGTGTATTCTATGTTAATCGTTTCAACAACTTTATTGAGATGCTAGGACCGTTATTCTCATTTTGCAGATTAGGGAATCTTGAATCTCTTATGTCAACAGGCCATAGAGAGAAGAATATTTCAGCAAGTCATCTGCTAGGCTTACAGAAAAAAAAGCACTGCAGATTTTACTGCTGTGCTTAATCATTTATGAATCTTGGTTTAACTTCTATCTCTTGCTGGAGAATGGAGAGACTGTGGAATGTTCAGTTAATAAAGAGAAAAGACATTTCGTGTCTTTTCCTATGATTCACGCAGAAGAGTCAGTTATTAGAGCCTGGCATAGAAAGCAACAGGGATGAGAGGATTACACCTGACTGCAAGACAGGAGAGAAGGCTCCAGAACTCTCATTTATTAATTTACTTCATTAATTATTGTATTTACTGATTGTCTACCAATTACCAAGCAGAATGCCTCTATGCCAGAGATACGAAGACAGATAAAACACATTCCCTGCCCTAGACTCAGTTACTGTCATTTGAGTGGAGAGACAAGCAAACTAATGATAAAAATATGCTGTGATAACTTCTTTAATAGACGGTATTTACAGAACACTTTTCAAGAGTTAAATATATACCTAACTTCTGAGTAAATGAAACAGTGCAAAACCAATCAGCGTCAGATGCTTTTATGAGACAGTAGGGAAACACTGAAAACACAATTCATCAAACAAATAATTACACACATCTTAGTATATAGATACATAACTGAAAAAAGTTTTCAGGAGGAAACAGAAAAACCCATATGACCGTGAAACAAGAAAATTTACTTTCTTAATGTTTGACTATTTACAAACCTATCCCACTCCCCCAAATCATATCATATTGTTATTTATTTCAGACATAAAGCTGTCAGATTAATGCAGACTCTCATGCAAAACTTCATCTTTGACTGTCTGAAGTTAATTCCTAAGTGCCACTGCCTGACAGATGGTTTCAACTTTTCCATTCTCACAATAAATACACAAGTTTACCCTTTTCAGGAAAACTATCTAAATTTGATTTCCAATAACTCTTAAGGATAAAATTAGTGTCTAGACGACATAGCTATAAAACATCCAGCATATCTATGCAATATATTTGACAGTCGATTGTCTTGTAAATCAAGTGATATTTTTACACTGACAACTCAAATTTAAAGCATCTTTTCAAATTAACATTGCTAGGAGTATAAACACATTATTGTAAACACAGATACCTGACAAAAGCATTTCCATTCCTGGAATATTTATTTTTATTTAAGACTTTTACAGTTTATTTCCTTTCTTACCCTATAGTCAAATACATTTCTCTTCTTTGATATTCATATAACACTAATTATTATACACTCCCATACTTAAAAACTTTAAATTTCATTATAATTTCTATGTTCAGTTTTCAATATTCTCTTTTCTTTTTCAAGTATGCTTGTTTTACATTATTCCAGATTTTTAGAGATTAAAGTTTAAAAAGTTAAGGAATATAGGGACTTCCCCAGTGGCACAGTGGATGGGACATTGAGCTCCCAATGCAGGGGGCCCAGGTTCGATCCCTGGTCAGGGAACTAGATCCCACATGCGTGCCACAACTAAGGAGCCCACCTGCTGCAACTAAGGAGCCCATGTGCTGCAACTAAGGAGCTGGCAAGCTGAAACTATGGAACCCTGGAGCCGCAACCAAGGAGCCCGCCTGCTACAACTAAAACCCAGAACAACCAAATAAATATTTTTTAAAAAGTTAAGGAAAATAAAGAATATGCCTATTCTATAATGTATACATGATATATATATACCATACACATTATACAATTATATTATATTTTATATATATTCTTTAGAAAAAAGAAAAATGAAACAGAAAGATATATATACAACACCGAGATTTTGCAAAATACAGCTTTCCCTCAGGCTCTAGCTAGTAACCTTAATTTGATTTCAGGGCCTCCTCCCAAGCAAGCATTTCAGAAATTCCTTTGACCACTGCTGATTAATCACTCAATCTCTCCTTAAGGAACTCCTCCATTCTTAGCCCCTTTCCTTCGCCTACATACAAAAATTAGTCCTGTGCTTTACTGTATTATTCAAATTCTGAGCCCATCCTTGTCCTGTTTCATTTGGCTCCAAGAATGATTTAAGATTAGAAAAGGTAAACTTTCCACTTATATCCTCAAGCATTTGTCTATGTGAATCAATGAAGAAAACCTACATTTGAAGTCCAACTTGCTGGCTCTAAGGACTGCGGAGAACGAAGTACTGATATTTTCTCCCTTAAGACTCTTGCATGGACTAGTGTTATTTCACCCACTGCCATGCCTATGGGTCCATAAAAGAAAACACGCTCAGGCCACCCCTGAGAAGACAACGTTATGGTAACTGAACCTGAAACATAAATCTGAGATGAGGCCTGAGGACACCAGAGTCCACATTTTTTAGTGTGGAGCTCGACCCCCACGTGAGACTTGCAAACTGTACTTCAATAAAAAAAAATTAAATTAATAATTTAAAAAACCCAGCATGGGGGAAAATAAGTTCTATGAGTCAAACCCCTGACTCATGCTAAAAAAGCATAAGAAGTTTATGGGTGAGGAAATAGAGAAAGATTTTTTAAAATTAATTACTTAATTCTACTGAAGTATAGAAAACTTACAATATAAGTTTCAGGTGTACATAATAACACAATATTTATATAGAATACACTCCATACAAAGTTATTAAAAGATTTTTGATAAGGCTTTTGGGTCTTATTATCACGAACATTCATTCCCCTGAATTGGGAAGACAATGGTTTCTTCCTCTTTATCTCAGTTTGAGAGGCTTCAAGGAGATCACTTTGTGTGTCATCTGTATTTTGAGGACACACTGGATTGATATGTGTGTGACTGAGTAGGAACCTATGGTGCCTTCCCAGGACAGAGCCCTCCCACTATGTCCTCTGCTTGCCTCTTATTTGTAGAAAAGCTGTAGTCTCCCAGGCCCCCTGAGTCACAAAAGCATGGCTGAAGAATTAATGACTGAAAAGCAATCTTGAGAAAGAAAAACGGAGCCAGAGGAATCAGGCTCCCAGACTTCAGACTATACTACAAATCTACAGTAATCAAGACAGTATGGTACTGGCACAAAAACAGAAATATAGATCAATGGAACAGGATAGAAAGCCCAGAGATAAACCCACGCACCTATGGTCACCTTATCTTTGATAAAGGAGGCAAGAATATACAATGGAGAAAAGACAGCCTTTTCAATAAGTGGTGCTGGGAGAAATGGCCAGACACTATAAGACTTTTATAGGCCAGACCTATAAAACTCTTAGAGGACAACATAGGCAGAACACTCTATGACATACATCACAGCAAGATCCTTTTTGACCCACCTCCTAGAGAAATGGAAATGAAAAAAAAATAAACAAATGGGACCTAATGAAACGTAAAAGCTTTTGCACAGCAAAGGAAACCATAAACAAGACGAAAAAACAACCCTCAGAATGGGAGAAAATATTTGCAAATGAAGCAACTGACAGAGGATTAATCTCCAAAATTTACAAGCAGCTCATGCAGCTCAATATCAACAAAACAAACAACCCAATCCAAAAATGGGCAAAAGACCTAAATAGACATTTCTCCAAAGAAGATATACAGATCACCAACAAACACATGAAAGGATGCTCAACATCACTAATCATTAGAGAAATGCAAATCAAAACTACAATGAGGTATCACCTCACACCAGTCAGAATGGCCATCATCAAAAAATCTACAAACAATAAATGCTGGAGAGGGTGTGGAGAAAAGGAAACCCTCTTGCACTGTTGGTGGGAATGTAAACTGATACAGCCACTATGGAGAACAGTGTGGAGGCTCCTTAAAAAACTAAAAATAGAACTACCATACAACCCAGCAATCACACTACTGGGCATATACCCTGAGAAAACCATAATTCAAAAATAAGCACATACCACAATGTTCACTGCAGCTCTATTTACAATAGCTAGGACATGGAAGCAACCTAAGTGTCCATCAACAGATGAATGGATAAAGAAGATGTGACAATATATACAATGGAATATTACGCAGCCATAAAAAGAAACGAAATTGAGTTATTTGTAGTGAGGTGGATGGACCTAGAGTCTGTCATACAGAGTGAAGTAAGTCAGAAAGAGAAAAACAAATACCGTATACTAACACATATATATGGAATCTAAAAAAAAAAAAAAAAAAGGTTCTGAAGAACCTAGGGGCAAGACGGGAATAAAGACGCACACCTACTAGAGAATGGACTTGAGGACACGGGGAGGGGGAAGGGTAAGCTGGGACGAAGAGAGTGTCATGGACATATATACACTACCAAATGTAAAACAGATACCTAGTGGGAAGCAGCCGCACAGCACAGGGAGATCAGCTCAGTGCTTTGTGACCACCTAGAGGGGTGGGATAGGGAGTGTGGGAGGGAGATGCAAGAGGGAGTAGATATGGGGATATATGTACATGTATAGCTGATTCACTTTGTTATAAAGCAGAAACTGACACACCATTGTAAAGCAATTATACTCCAATAAAGATGCTAAAATTAAAAAAAAAAAAAGAATTAATGATTGAAAGGATGTGAACATGTAGTGACAAAAACAGCAGTTGGGCCAGGAGAACTGGTAAGAATTTAAATAGTGAATCAGCCATATGTCAACCACAGAATCTTTAGCTCCTCCCTTAAGTACACAGATAACTGTATCTAATGCACAGTCCCTGTGTTGTTTTACAGATGCCAATGCCCCCACCAAATGGAAGAAGTTAACTGCTTGATGACCATGAGCACATAGCCCCCAGAGTGGCTGGAGCCTGAGGATTGATAATGTTAACCCCTGTGACACCACCCTTGTTAGCTCACCATCAACCAATCAGAGACTTGTGCAGAGCTGACCACATACCCTGTGACTTCCCTCCCTCATTTTGCCTTTAAAAATGCTTCCCTGAAATCCACTGCAGCTTTTGGGTTTTTAGAGCATGAGCTGCCTGGACTCCTTGTATGGCACCTGTAATAAATGCTGCACTTTCCTTCACCACAACCCTGTGTTAGTATATTAGCTTTACCACATGAGGGCGAGTGGGCCCAAGTTTAGTTCGGTAACATGTTTCCCACACAGAACTATCTGAAGGACAAGTTGTCCAGCCTGCCTTCCTGAGTTGGAATATACAACATGATGGCAACAGTTAACAATGCCATACGATGTATATGAATATTAAGAGAAAAAATCCTGAGTGCTCACTGTAAGAAAAAAATATTTTATATTTTTTTTGTATCTCTTTGAGATAATGAATGTTAACGAAACTTGCAGTCATCATTTCATGATATATGTAAGTCAAATCATTATGCTGTACACCTTAAACTTACACAGTACTATACATCAATTATATCTCAATAAAACTGGAAAAAAACATAAAACAAGGTGATAAGACAAAAATAAGATGCTTTATAGTTATATCCCATGAGGCTTGTTTGTTTGCCATAACTTTACAACAGTTATGCCACTTTGTTTTTTATATATACCTAAGCAAATTATAAAATATGCAACACATTATTTTAATTAAGGTGAATATTTTAACAGAAATAGCATGGATAAGGCTAAATATATCTTTGACCACAACTCCTAATCTCAATACTGCCACTTCATTCCGGAAGTAACCACTATTACTGATTTAGTGCATTCTCTTCCAGACCTATGGTTTTATACATGAATGTATATCCATGAAAAATTTCATTTAAATTTTCACATAATTAGAACCATTTTTTCATCTTATATTTGCCTGTAACACCCAAAAACCTGTGTGGGAGGAGGTAATCAAGAAGACTTGACTGTCAGTTGAACTACAGGCTGGACCCAGGCCATTGGAAGCTTGCCATCCCACCTCCACTGTCTTGGGATGTGTGTTCAGCTTGTGTTCCTTGCTCCTAGAAACTGCACCAAGGAAACAGCCCTGAAATAGGACTGGGTATGTTACTAAACGCAGTTAGGGGCTCTATATAAACAGTTCACCTTTGGCTGGTGAGTATGGAGATCTACTCGTCTTGCAGCCACCCAAGACAAGCTTCTATGGAGATCTACTCGTCTTGCAGCCACCCAAGACAAGCCTTCTTCTAAGTAAGCTCTCTTGCTTATTAAACCTGCCACCTAGCAATCTGGAAGGGTCTGCCTTTTTCTTTGGTCTCTCCTGCCCTCTGCTTACTGGGGGTCAGGAGCGGGGGCTGTTTCCTTTTACACCCAGGAAGTTCCTGAGGAGGTTATGAAGCAACAACCTGTCTTGCATATTTTTACTTGCAGATTTCTTTTTAAGTACTGCACACTAACCCACAGCATCTATTTATCATATCGTATTTTTCTCCTTCTGTGGACATTTAAATTGTTAACATTTTTTTCCCTTTCACAGACAACAGTGAATATCCTTCTTATACTACTAAGAAAGCATTTTGATGTAAATCTCACAATTTATAAATTCTTAAGGCCACAAGGCTGTGCTTTAATCAGATCCATTCTTTCATAGATCTTAATCATGATGTCTGATTTTACTTTACACATTGTCTTATTAAGAAATGTTTTTGTCCTGCCTCAGATATTTTTTACTCATTTGTACTTTAGAACATTGGATACCAAATCTGATGGTTCATTTTAATCAGCTCATTAGACAAAAGTCCGTGGATTCCTTGCCTTATCCTGAGAGACTCTGATTCAAGACAGCTGGGCAGGAACCCACTTCTGATACTTTGGTTTGAAAACCTCTAATACAGAAAGAAGACCTGAAAACAAACTCCTCCTGCTTCTACGAAGCTTTACTTAAAGATAATTCTCAGGATAAGTTATTTCCATGCATACTCCATGCTCTGCCACGGCAGCAGTATCTAGATAGTAACCTCTGATGTCCTAATACAGAAAACTGTAGGACTTGCTGGTATTCCTAAACACCAAGATCATCTATAAATCACAAACAGCTGTGCACAGGGTCTATCTCAGCCTAGGAAACACAGGATTTTCAAGGAAGAGCCAAGAAAAGAATCTGTAGTAGATGCTGATAGGAAGGCACTCAAAGGTTTTCTATCTCAAGTTTAGTGGCTGAAAAGCTTCCTGGGATTTTTCTGCTGTTGGAAAAGTGACTACTCTTTTATTAAGTGACAAGTGATCTCACATTTGTCCAAGAAAAAAAAAAATATCCAGATCAATATGTTTAATTAAGGTACTTTTCGCCTTAAAAATCACAACGTCATGATTAAACTCTGTTTTCATGTTAGAGTCTTACTCAAATTCTCAAAAACATGTCATAAATAAGAATGAGCCTGAAGGTATTCCAGGATATCATGCATGTTTTACGCATAAAAATGTGAAGGTATCTAAGAGTCAAGTTTTTCCTTTAACTGTATAGAAAGGCTTTAAAACAACTAGAACACTCAGATGGGAATATGCTATCTGAGAAGAGGGAGAAAACAATATTTTTGATGCAATTTTTTTCTCTTAAAAATACCATTTAGTTTCAAGGAAAATAATTGAAATCGAACACTTAAGGATGCAGGAACCTAACATTCTTTACATATGACCAATTTGGGAAATTGTTCTGAACCAGTAAAGAAGGCTACTTTTCCTCTTTGATCTCCCTTTTAAGCCCAAGAAAAAACGGTGGGCGTCTCCTTTCAATATGGCATTTTCTGTGTCAGTTTTCACCTCGAGCAATAAGCAAGTCTACACATGGGGTCAATGAAAACGATAAACAGAATGAAATTTCAAGTATTAGGAAAAATTAGCGCTAACCTTCTCATTCCTGCAATATGTGAGATGGGAGAAAAGTTGAAACTGGTTCTAAGTTCGGAGCGTTGAGGGCTTCCTTCCTCACGTAAAGCGATAACCCCATTCTGTGTATTATTTCATTTATTTATCACACACTAGAGGCAGGCATACCCCACCTCCGTTTTATGGGTGAGGAAAGGGATTTAGAGCGCTCAGGCACTTTGCTCAAAAGCCCCAAGCAAGGGAGAGACAGATTCAGGCATTACAGGCTATCTGATTCCAAAGCACACCATCGCCATCTTTCCCCAAATCCTCCTCTACCATCCCTTCTAAAATACAATTTAAGTGTACCTACCAAGCCTGAATGCTCCGCTCACAGCTTTCATCATTTCTTTCCACCAGCTTGTTGCTTAGACCTGGAAGCTCTTCCCCCAGGCAAGCCACCGTCCGCTGCAAGTCCCTTCCAGTTGCCTAGGAGCATTCCGCGTCCCCACTTCTCTCCTGAGCAGCTGGGGCTCATCTACTTTCACAACACCTGTAGCCACTAGCTGCCTTTTCAACAACACAGGCTGTCAGCAGAAAGCTCTCCACAGAACTTAAGTCTCTGGCTAGAAGTATGGGTACGTGCCGTTTTGAAGAAAACTCTCTTTGAAGGTACTGAACGACCTTTCAGTGAAAGGTGAATGTCCCTGAACATAAGTGAAATGTTTTCAATTAGCATTACATTGGAAAATAAACCTAGCGCTTTACTCTCCCCCTTGCCTTTTCTTTAAACTGAAATCTTGGCCTGGATTTATCGTTTTCTCTCTCTTTGAGATCATTTCATTACTACATAATGAATCTCCCGAGCTATGGCAGGAGGCAACTAGAATTCCCCCCCCCCCCCATTCTGCATTCCTTAGCATCTGCTCTTAATAGAAGCGGGAAAACTCAAGGAGAGAATGGCTTTCTTTCCTACAGAAAGAGCCTAGTCAGGTGTTGCAAATTTAGACAAATGTGCTTAATTTCTCAAGTAAGAAAGCTTTTTTTTTCATATGGTAGCAGTAGCCAAAGAAATCTCCTTTGGCACTTCCAGGGCCAGCAGGACTTTGTCACTCACGGGCAGTGGTCCTGGCAGATGAAGGTAACCCACTATAGGTAAGAACACTAAACTAAGTACTGTTCTCAAAATGCGGCTTCTGGACACTCTTCCCATGATTTCCCTTTTTCTTTTTTTTTTTTCTTCTTTATTGGAGTATAATTGCTTTACAGTGTTGTGTTAGTTTCTGCTGTATAACAAAGATAATCAACTATACATATACATATATCCCCATATCTCCTCCCTCTTACGTCTCCCTCCCACCTTCCCTATCCCACCCCTCTAGGTGGTCACAAAGCACCGAGCTGATCTCCCTGTGCTATGCGGCTGCTTCCCACTAGCCATCTATTTTACATCTGGTAGTATATATGTGTCCATGCCACTCTCTCACTTCATCCCAGCTTACCTTCCCCCTCCCCGTGTCCTCAAGTCCATTCTCTACATCTGCGTCTTTATTCCTGTCCTGCCCCTAGGTTCTTCGGAACCTTTTTTTTTTTTTTTTTTTTGAGTCCATATATATGTGTTAGCATACGGTATTTGTTTTTCTCTTTCTGACTTACTTCACTCTGTATGACAGTCCCATGATTTCCTTCTCCTCAACACATTTCCCTCTCCCAAGGCTCTCGAAAAAAACTCTCAGCCCGGGCTTCCCTGGTGGCGCAGTGGTTGAGAATCTGCCTGCCAATGCAGGGGACACGGGTTCGAGCCCTGGTCTGGGAAGATCCCACATGCCGCGGAGCAACTAGGCCCGTGAGCCACAACTACTGAGCCTGCGCGTCTGGAGACTGTGCTCCGCAACAAGAGAGGCCGCGACAGTGAGAGGCCCGTGCACCGCGATGAAGAGTGGCCCCCGCTTGCCGCAACTAGAGAAAGCCCTCACACAGAAACGAAGACGCAACACAGACATAAATAAATAAATAAATAAATAAAAATTAAAAAAAAAAAAAAGAATCACTCTAACATACGGCAGTGTTCATTTAAAAAAAACCAAAACTCTCAGCCCCTCATGTTCTTCAGTCTAACATCTAGAACCTTCTCTGCAGCCAAACGAGCTCTGCCAGGCCAAGGGACCCTGTTTTCACTTAATTACCATAATTCATGAGGAACAAGTATGAGGTCATGAATAGGCCTTATTGATTAATGCAGAAGCAGTAAAGCTTTTAGTCTGAGATTTAACATCTTTCTGAATAACATCCTCTGAATAGTATTACTGGCTTTGATTGTGGCAACATTTTGAGCTCTCTGCCATTTGGATCTTGTTTTGAGAGAATAAGGGTTGCAACCAGCAGAGGCTGAGTGCCTGACATGTGCCCAGTATTTTGCTAAAAGCTCTATAAACATTACCTTAGTTCTCACAGCTACTTGAGCATATATTCTACAATATCCTTCTCATCCTCAAATTACTCTGTAGTCCTTTCCTTTGCTTTATAACTTACATGTAACCTCCTGGAGACGAGACGTCCTGTCCCAAGACCAGTATCTGAAACTCTGGATGAATTAATGAACTACCATTTGAGGTTTAATACTGTCATCCTGTGTATTTTACAAGTAACTCTTGAAGAATAATTGAGCATTTAAAACCCAATAATCAGGTCAGCGCCAGGAGCCGGCCAATCCCGGAGCTCTCCCCCGCGGTCGCGGCACAGGCCGAACAACCAAACGGAAAAGTTTAATAAACAGCAGGCGGAGGGGCTGGCGGCAGCGGCCGGGCCCAAGCGAGCAGGAGTTCGGTGGCCTCACCTGTCCTCATTCACCGGCGGCGACCGGCGGCGGCAGGCAGCGCGTCAGGCGGAGAGAGCCGCCGCCAGCCCAAGCAACAGCAGCAAAGACAACCTGACATAGGGAAGTGGGGACTGCTATACAGAGGACTACAAAGCATCCTCAGTGCAGTAGGAACCCTAATCCAAAGTCCCTATACTTTTATCGGAGTGCGCAACAGAGGAACGTAGCTCAAGAAACTAATCACAGCCAAGTGCCTATACTTTGTTCCACTGGCAGCGGATTTTATGGAAACCCTCGTACAAATGGCATGTGTTCAATACGTTATAAAGAACATCTTCAGAGACAGAATAGTAGTAATGGTAGAATAAGCCCACCTGCACCTTCTGTCAGTAGTCTGAGTCTTTACCAGTTCAGGGCACAGATGGCAGTGTCCAGAAGCTCAGTTGGCATTAGACTCTACCTCTTCATCTATGCTTCCAAGCCCTGTATCAAATCAGTCACTCTTATCAGAATCTGTAGCATCTTCCCAAGTGGACAGCACATCTGTGAACAAAGCAATACCTGAAGCAGAAGACCTGTGAGCTTCAGGATCAGAAACCGCACAGCAGACATCTGAAGAGCGAAGCAAGCCTCCTGAAAAACCAAAACAAAAAAAGAATCACTGTTTCGTGTGCAGGAAGAAAGTGGGACTTACTGGGTTTGAATGCTGGTGTGGAAATGTTTACTGTGGTGTACACCGTTACTCAGATGTACACAAGTGCTCTTACAATTACAAAGCTGATGCTGCTGAGAAAATTAGAAAAGAAAATCCAGTAGTTGTTGGTGAAAAGATCCAGAAGATTTGCACTCCTGCTGGAATACAAAATCCTTTGACCATCTGCAAACTAAAAATGGACTTCAGGTTTTTTTTCCTAGTCATTGGGAATGTAGAGCAATGTATCTTGTATAGACCTTTTAATCATGCATGTCATCAGGAGAACAGATTTTTGTTTCTGTTTTGAAAATGACTCTGAACATTTATTTACATTGCAGTTTCTGTGGCTGAAAAGACTTAAGTAAACTTTACAAGTATTATCCTTTTAAGATCATTTTAATTTTAGTTGAGTGCAGAGGGCTTTTATAACAAATGTGGAGAAATTTTGGAGGGCTGTGATTTTTCCAGTATTAAACATGCATGCGTTAATCTTGCAGTTTATTTTCTCATTGTGTATGTATATATAGCTTTTCTCTGCAGCACGACTTCTCTTCTCACTGTGTATGTATATATAGCTTTTCTCTGCAGCACTATCCCTCTTCTCATTGTGTATGTATATGTAGCTTTTCTCTGCAGCACGATTTCTCTTTTGATAATGCCCTTTAGGGTATAACTAGTTATCAGTAACTGAATGTATCTTAATCATTATGGCCGCTTCTGTTTTTCATTAACAAAGGTTATACCTATGTTAGCATATAGTTTCTTTGCACCCACTATTTATGTCTGAATCATTTGTCACAGGAGAGTGTGTGCTGATGAGATTCTAAGTTTGTGTGTTTTTAACTTTTTTTGAGCTAGGGAAGGAAAAGCTGTATGCATTTCATTGCTGACTGCAGCTTTCTTTCAGATTACGTTCATTGGTCTGTGTGTATACAATATGAAGAATGATCTGAAGTAACTGTGCTGTATTTATGTTTATCCACCATTCTTTGATTAAATAAAAAGGAAAACCATAATGTTCCCTTGTAAAAACAAAACAAAAAACCCCAATAATCATATTATTATTATTAACTTATTAGACTTTCTGACTGAGTACCCATTAGCCAAACTATGATAAAAAGCTTTCTATGATTAGATCATGTCCTCTTACCATGACAATCCTCCAAGGCAGGTCCTTCCTTCCATTGGTGTCTTTTTAGAGATAAGCATTGTGTCTTAGAAAGATTAGCCTGCTTGTCCAAGATCACACAGTTATTTAGGGACATGGCTAGGGTTCCAACCCAGATCTATGACTGGGAACAAATGCTCTTAACCACTATGCTATACTGTTTCATCCCAATTTGGTCATCTTTCCCAACACAGATTATCTACTGCTTATCATTATTTCAAACACATTTTAAAATACCTCTTAGTCTCCTAATCATCATATCTTAATATCTTCAGGGGTCGCACAGGAGGAAAAATTAAGCAAGCAAAAAAGGGGAGGGTTAAGACAAAACGGTGATTAATTCCCTGATTTCACTCAACAATTAGGTACTGAGCAGATAAATATGAGCTACACACAATGAGTGTACTTACTGTGCCACGGTTTATGATTCCAATGAGCATTTCCATATGTGATCTTGAAATTTAGTCTTGGAAGGGCAGCCATTCTTGTCTGGATGCTTTGGAAAGGCCAATATACCAATCACACTGGATGGACCCTTCACTTCCTCATTAGCCAGTCTCGATAGACATTTTACATTAGCATTGTCATTTATATTAGTCTGTCCCATTTTACTGTCCGATGGTAAAATAATTCTCATTTGCTGTTCTTATCATTTGTCTCTGTTTTTTTCTGAGTTTTCCCAGGTAACATCCAATTATGCAGGATCTAATTCTTTCTCTTCCCCACAGTATTAATGACCAAGGTAGAATCATCAGGCTATAAGATAATTTCAGCAGGCAGAATAAGAGTAAAGAATAAGAATGAATGCTGACAAATAACAGAAGCACCCTTTCTTACAACTTTCTGATTCAGGGCATTTATTCTGCGTGCAAGTTCAAGAGGTAATTATCACCTACACGTAAAGCAAGACATGTTAAATTAGGGCACAGGGTTCAAATAAAAATAACAGCAGAAACACCTAACCATTTAAATCAATCATAGTCCTCTCTGTTTACATATTTTCTTTCAAAAGAATGGTACAACTTACTAATTGCTAAATTTGTAATTGCTGCTGTGGTGATTTTACCTCCAATATTTACTGAAGTGATTCCAAATGATAATGAGTATCAGCACAATTTTCATTTTTAAAAAGGGTAAAATACTTCAGAAAAAAATGAACCCAATTAAGATTAACTTTAAATTTAAAAATAGATGGAGTTATAAGAACATGAAACGACAGGGGTGATTTTCATTGAAAAATAAGAACTTGTAACATTCTAATCACTTTTCTTTATTTAATTGAATTATACTGTTAGGTTTTCATTGAAAATGGTAATATTAATGAAAATCAACAAACCATCTTCAATTTTTTAAAAAAAAATGTGTGAAGAAAATTAAACATAAAACCTAAAAATTATTTTTAAAAAACAAATATTTTTATAATTTTTACTTAAAGAATACTTACGCTTGGTCAATTTTAGCTTGGATAGCCTTCCATGTAAGAATTAGAGAATATCAAAATTTACGATAGCCAAAAGAAGTCTTCCCAGGTGTTCAGTTCTCCAATTTGAATTATGATCAATAATAGAGGGCAGAACAAATTATACTACAAATTGACATTAGAGATGCTTATTCAAAATCTCTAAATCTAATGGATCTGATTTTGAAAGGGATTAAAAACCTCTTCATGCCTCAGACTCAGGGGTTACAGCCAGATTACCTGGGTTAGACTCCCGTTTTACTATGCCCTTGCTAGAATGACCTAGTACAATGTCCTTAATCTTCCTGACCCTTAGTTTCCTCATCTGTATAATAGGCTTGATAATAGTACCTAACTAAGAAGACTGTTGTAAACATGAATTTAGCAAAGGTACAGTGCTTAACTCAGAGCCTGGCACATGGAGAGTGAAGATACGTAGTTTAATAGGATCAGTATTACATTACTATGAAAAATTAATCTGATACTAGAATCACTTTACCCTCTCTTCTAGGAACTCCTGGAATCATATACCTTTCTTCTCAGTGGAATGAGATTAAAGGAGAGCTCTAAACGTATACAACAAAGCCACCTACGAACGATGTCTTCTGTCTTCCAGTGTCATATAGGTACCTATTGATGGGAAGAAGAATGCTAAGAGCATGGTTCTAAGCACTCACACATCACCTTGCTTCCTAACTCCCAGCCCTCTGAGTGGGTAGCACCAATAACCTCCATTTTCATAAAAGAGGAAACTTCAGCACAGAGGAGTTTAGTAGTCACTGAAGATCTGACAACTCTATGAGGATAATACCACGATAGTCCCATTCTGCAGACAGGGAAATGGAGGCTTAGCAAAGTTATAGAACTAGTACAAAATCACAGGGCCACTAACTGGTGAGGATGCAATTCAGATCAAGGCAGTATGACTCACTGCTGACCTGACTGTGCCGTGTCAAACAGCCCTGGCTTCGGGGGAGAGGACATCAGGGCTGGTTCTGGTGGTATAATCTGTTTCTGCATATTCCCCAGCTCTTTGCCCTTTATTAGGGTACACTAATGCACCTAGTACAACTAGACTTAAATTTACAGTCACCCACACACACATACCCGTGCGCACACACACACACACGAACACACACACACATGAACACACACACACACGAACACACACCTTCATACCGTGGTACAACCCCTACACATACTTTTCTCAATTCTCCTACTTCTAAATATATCTTTGAATTTTCATGTAAGAAAATGATTATTATTTTAGCTCTAATTTTCCTTACATCAACAATAACTTTTAACACTCTTTACTAATGGAAAACTAATCTTTTTCTAGTATACATTTTCAAACATTTAGAATATATCATACCGCAAGGATTGTTTAGAAGCAAGTCTCTAACACAGATACCAAGGAGAAAGTCAATGAAAGAGTTGATAAGTTGATATTAATCTTAAGAAGATATTTGTCAGAAAAGTGGGAGTAGCCACATTAACTGAAGAAGAAGTCAGAAGAAACTAGATACCATAATTCTAGAAAGTGAATTTTCTGCTTCTCTTTCCTCCCGTCTCCCCAGAGCTGAAATCCCTTTAATAGAGAGGGCATTGTCTCAAACTGCTGATTTTACTCAGTCATTAGGGTATAAAAAAATAGAAGATTAAAAGATGGAAAGACTAAAAGTAGGCTGAAGAATATAAGAAATGATAGCATCAGCATAACTATTATGGTGTGCACCTATTTCCCCCTTAAAATGTTCTTTCTGACCATACCACAATTAATCATCCATGGGCATTTAATTTTTATAAATTTTATTAGAATAATAAAAAATAATACATACAGATAACCATAGGATACACACACAGGAATTTAAAGGTAAATTTTATACTTTTCAATATGAAACAAAGTACATATCTCATGGAGATATATTTCTAGAAACACCATGAAACAATAGAGTAATTGCCTTGAAAATGAAAAGTATAGGAACATATTATAGGAATTACCAAATAATAAAAAGGTACAACTCCATTACATGTAGCATAAAATACAGGTATTGGAGAAAGTGTTTCTCCACTTTTTGACCCGAAATAACAATGGTCATATGAAATCTACTCATCATTCAGAATTTTTCTAGATATATACAGTATATACAGACCTTGAAGAGAAAAGTTATAAATATTTTTCTTCTTTGTGTATAATGACTTTATCTTAAATGTGATCTCTAAATGTAAAGTAACACTCTATGGTAATATCAGAATTTTGCTAATATGTATTCTCTTTTGATATCTGTTGGTTTCAAATTCAGATATCTTTGCAAAGAACAAGTTCCTGCAAAATGTGAAATGGACAGGAAAGAGGTAAAAAATTGATTTTGCAATGTGTAACACTCAATCTGCTGATTTTCATATATTTTTTACATACTGCTATGAAGTCATGTCTTTGACAATCTTTTGAACACCATGTATTGAGAGGCTGAGTCATACATATCAAAGTCAGCGGCATGGCCATGGTTCTATTACAAATTTAGCTCAGGAACTAAAAAGCCTGCCAGACTCACTCTCATAAACGGTTGGATTTCATTAAAAACCATCTCCACCATCCAAAAAAGAGAGGGTCCCTTGATGGAATCGGAGATTGGAAATGAATGATCACGTAAATTTTGTTTTATATTTGGGTTAAGATTCAGGTTGTTCCTTATTTTCTCCACCATGTTTTAATAAAACCTGAAAGCTTGTTCTTAGGTGTGAAGGAAACAATCTCTTTTTACTTTATTTCACTTTTTAAACCTTTTGAGAGAGGACAAAATGTGATCATTTCAGTTTTATAATATCATGGAATGAAAAAGAAAGCATTACCTAGAATGGAGCGCAAACTTAAAAAATGTGGCTGGCTGGTCCTCAGGACTTCAATATGATTAAATAAATTCATACTAATATTTTGCACAGGCCTAGTGCATTAGGGCTAACAAAGCATGGGGGAGAGGCAGAAAAGATGGGCATTATTATCTCCACATTTTAAGGGTGAGTGCTTGAGAAGTAGAGAGAGCAGTGATTTGTAAAGAATCTCACAACCACGCAGCAGTATACCCAGACGAAACAGCACTCTTCCAAAGTCTACTGTAGCATCTCCAACATTCTTTTGAATTACATGCACCCTCTGCCCAACGGGGTAATTTTTAAAATGTATCTTTCACCCTTGAGTATTTCAAATGAGCATTTCCAAATAACACTAATTATGTCTTCCAAACAGTGCTGTTACAATGGGAGCAAAGCATTTGGAGTAAATGAGTTTTTCTACATTAAAAAAAAAACAAAACCAAACCCACAAAAGTATGTGTCTGCATGTGGGTGTGTATACATGGAAGCATGTGAGTCTTTATCCACAGGCAGTGCTTAAAATCATAAGAATGTCTCTATCAAAAATCGGATGTATGTAATATGTAAATTCCTTTGGTGTATCAAGTAAATATTAAGGCATTTCAGATTCCCCTAAAAGGATTTACTGGGTTTTTTTTTATTATTATATTCATATTTTACCTATGTAGAAAGTTAAAAATACAGAGTTGGAAAAAAACATGCATAATCACTGCATTTCGTGAAAGCACTTTTTTTGCAACCAATGAACTTTCCAATAAATAATAAAAAAAAAAGTGACTATCACCACAGGGTGTTTACAATAAAGAACAGTGCTGTAGAGATATAACTTGACACAGGGTGGGCATTGGAGATGGCTGATGTACAACCTCTTGCATCCATATCTGTCAAAGATGATAAACAGCTCATTAATAAGGACTGTATCAATTTAAGTAACTAACTTACTACCACAAGTTAACATTAGCCTTCATGTTATTTAACAATGTAGCATATATTATTTGCCAAGAGTATCTATAAACACTCTTATATACTTAAGTTTTCTTAAAGGATTCTGGGCTTTGTTCATCTAGTATTATTTAACTTTAATTGAAAGTGGAAAAACAACTTAATCATTTTGAAAACAATTATACTCCATTACAGACAATTTTGAGATAATTCAGTGGTTTAATTAAAGCAAGCTTCATTGGAGAAGGGTTAGGAAATATGTTTGTTTCTCTTCTGTACATTTTTTGATAAGTTATTATGCATAATATAAAATATCATCTTAAAAAAGCAATCAATAAAAGCTCCATTTTCCTATAGTTGGCCTTTGTCTGCACCAATCTATGCAAACTCAACAAGAAGGCAGATGTCAGAGGGAAAGGCTACTCTTGACTCAGCATCCCTCAAATGCTAATAAAATCTACCTGTTCCTGCAAAAGCACAGAACCTATTCCTTTTAACAGTTCCACTTGGGCCATATGGTAATTTTACCTCTGAACCTTGATCTATCTTAGGAACAAGATAGCAGGTCTTAATTAAAAACCTAAATAATAATAATAATAAGCTTAAATTAATTTCTGGTTTTGCTCTATTGAAGCACATACAGTTTTAAAAAAGTCTGTAGTCCTAAATGGTTTTTACATATTTTTATGTTGCAGAACTCAGTTCTGAGATAAATATTTCCCATTTTCTTCATTTAGTTACTTGTTTGTTTTGGTCTAAGTATTGCAGTCTTTATGATTTCATGAAGAGATAAAATTCCTCCAACTTTCCACATCTCCCTTTCTCTTTACTTGCTAAGGATGTCCCTCATTTTGTTTTCCAAGATTACAAATAAGGGTTTTAATCTTGAATGCCCAAGATTATAGATTAGGCCAACCTCAATGAAAAGAAACACGGAGCAAAGTAATTTAGGTTACTAAGAACCGCAGAATAGCATGGCTTCTGCAGTACTTAAATTGAGGCCACAAAACTCCACCCTTGAGATTTAAAAGATAAAATTTCTTCTAACACTGTCACTGGTAAAATACGTATGAAAAGTCTGTTTCCCTGAACTCTAAAAATACAATTTCTATAATACAATAGGCTTCATTTGGATTTTGAAAAGACGAGCAAGTATGAAACTCCACTGAAATCAGAAACTAAGAATTTTTTTTTTAAAGCGTCTTTTGGTTTGGCCAAGTGGGTTCTGACCTTAATTTAACAATGCTAAATTTTCTACTTGGTAAAGAACTGATAAGATTCATCTATAATTTCTCAGAGGCAAACAACTAGAAGATTAAAGATCTTAAAAACACTCTGTGGGTTCAACATTGCCCTTGAGAAATGCTTAAGGAATTCTGTTTTATGGCAATCCAAAGGCAAATGTATGCATAGCTCAGAATGAGAAAAAAATAAATTAATAAAATTTGTTAAATATTTCTCAATGTCTTTTCTGTTATTCTGTTCTTATCATTCTTATTTTGCACCACTAGTGAGGAATTCCTCCTGCCCTCATCTCTCATATTCCAAGACCTTCTCAGCATTCAGATGAAAGAAATGGTAGGAAAAAAAGGAGTGGAGAGGGAGGCACTGATTGACTCTCTCTTGGGGGCTCATAACTGATGCCGCGAATTAAGGAGATGTTGACTTCAACCAACTTACTGGTTATTCTTGGAATCCTGATCTGTTCGCTACTGGTCCCATCCCCGCCATCCGTTGTGGCCTTAACTTCAATAATGTAGTCCTCTTTAATGGGCAGCAAAAGTTCAGCTGAAGTTTTGTTTGTGTTTAGCACTTGCACATTATTTTGACTGCTAGTCCTATAGAAAACCTAAAATGCATGAACAAACACATTGATTTTTTTATAGTGCCCTCTTTTATTTTTTTCATAAACTTATTACTCTGATGTTACTTCATTTATATTGTTTGTTTTCCATACCCACTAAAATACAGGCTGCATTCATAGCTCTGTCACCTTAGACTAGGGATCAGCACATGGTAGAAATATCAGGTGCTCAAAATGAAGGAGGTGGGGAAGAAAAAACTTCTTCTATGAAAAGTTCAGCTGGTTGGGTATTTGTGAGGATGGAGAGATGGGGGCAAGGTCCTATTGTATAGATCTTGAACAGGAGACCAAAGAATCAGAGCCAATGCTATTAGTTGTTTTTTAAGTAGTATACGGGTGAGCATCAGAAATAGGAAACTAACATAATTAACAACTTATCAACATTTGGGCTAAAACTCCCACGTGAGCAGAAATATGTCACTTAAATTTATATTTAAGAAATCAGATGTTTTAGAAAAATACCCTTTTCATAAACAGCTTGACATCTGTATGTCAAAAGTAGTTTATAAAGATCACACCATCCACATTTAGAAAAACTGTTCAAATCTAGCTTCCTTTGAAAAGTACTGCCAGAAGTAGGAAAAGAAAGCATTGCAAATGATACAACTTACTTTATATCCTGTTACTTCTGATTCATTCTCCATGGCTTTCACTTGCTCCCAATTAAGTAACACTTTCGTGTCTGTAGCATTCCAAACAACATTTCCTGGTGGCTGACTGGGGGCTTGAAATGCAAAATGAGAAATTAAAATAGATTTGAGCATGGAGTGATATTTTACATAGAACAGATAAATGACAGTCACAGGAGGCAGCCAAAGGAGAGCAGAATCTCTTTGGTAACACATAGTGTATAGGAAGAATCAGAGAAAATAACAGCGTAGCTAAATTTCCTTTTACAAAGGCATTTCCATAACATTGTGAGACAATTTGTTTTATCATGTTCATCATACACTTTAGGGCATTTCTCACTTGTTGCCGTGGTCTCCTGGAAAACTTGTTGATAGTGGAGATAAAGAAATTCTTCTATCCACCACTAGAGGGAAGCTTGTGATGGGCCAGGAAAGGCAGGCAGTGTGTGTCCCGTTTGACACATCCAGAGGCTAAGAGAAACTGCCAACTGAGCAGATTAAACTTGCAGGAAATGAAGTGTGGATGATTTTTAAGCCAGCCATGTATGATGAGATGAGCAAAATGGGAGGCAATCAAAAATAAGGATTACTTAGATTTATTCCCAAGAAGTAATAGCTATACACATGAAAAACTGCAGCACAGAGTCTGTTATTTTACCTTCGTTTTCCAAGTTTAAATCAATTTTTGAGAAAAATAAGGCAAAACAATGAAACGTTAATGAGAGCTCCATTAGATAATTAATGAAACTCTCTGAGGTTTAAAAACTTGGATTCATAATTCAGCTCCCTCTCATGAACACTAGATGCCGGGGGAAGGCGGTTTGATAGCATTTGTCAAGAGCAACATAGCACACTGAAAATTCTGTTTCTTGTCAATCACAAAACAACAAACATAAAATTATCCGTTTGGCAACCACATCACAATTGCCCAAAACAGTGTTGAAATATGTTGCACTTGTGGATTTAGCCATAGAATGTGATTTGGTTAACTGAATTTGTCATGGGAAAATGATATAAAAGATTGGCTATGCTGAGAAATTTCTCAACATCACTGACTCATGCCATGAGGGAGAGAGGGCTGGACTTACAGATGGGAAGAGGGCTCAGGTACATTCATGTGACCAATGACGCCAAACAAGATTGTATTCCCTGCAGATTTTTTGGCTTACTGTCTGCTCTTTAACACAGTTCTACATTGCCTTTAAAATTTGTGATCTGGTATTAACCATGAGTTTAGGTCAGCTCAGAGCACTCTTAAGCTGCAGTGCTTAGATAACAGAACATATATATGGCAGTTACTTAGGGTTGAAATACTAATGACTGTGTTTTGCAGGGCTCCATCCAAATGCTATGAATGCTCGATTGTTAGAACAGTTTCCCAAAGTCTGTGATTTCCTGTGGCCTGGCGGCACCATAAAAGGGCAGGTTCCATTTGAGGCAGCTCAGATAACATGCTTCAGCATGGTGTGTCCTGCCAAGAGATGTGTGCTCGTAGATTATAGAAAACTTGAAGTGATTTTGGTTGAATCACTTATTCCAACACCAGTCTTGCAAAAAAATTAACTGCAAGTTTAAAACCTGGGCTTATTTTGTGTGAGTCCCAAGACAGATGAGAGTTCAGCCTGAATTGAATATTTTTTGAATGGACAAAAAGAAAAAAAAAAAAAAAACAGGAAATGGGAACGGGGAGAAAAATAAAAGCTTTGTTCTGGGTCTGATTACTCTTATTTTCCATATCGGTGTTTCCAAGCATCAGATAGTCACGCCCCGTTTTCATCATTTTTGTTATTTTTAAAAAAATGAACTTGACTTAAACATCAACTTTAGCCTTGTCCTAAACACTAATATTCACACAGTCATGAGCCTTGGTTTGCTAGTTACATTCTTATGGTACTCTATATAATAAATGAAGCATTATTAAATTTTCAAAAATATTTGTGGACTATTCTGAAATCATTTTGTATCACTACTGGTAAGAATAACATCTTCTGGGCTTCCCTGGTGGCACAGCGGTTGAGAATCTGCCTGCCAGTGCAGGGGACACGGGTTCGAGCCCTGGTCTGGGAAGATCCCACATGCCGCGGAGCAACTAGGCCCGTGAGCCACAACTAGTGAGCCTGCGCGACTGGAGCCTGTGCTCCGCAACAAGAGAGGCCGCAATAGTGAGAGGCCCGCGCACCGCGATGAAGAGTGGCCCCCACTAGCCGCAACTAGAGAAAACCCTCGCACAGAAACGAAGACCCAACACAGCCATAAATAAATAAATAAATAAATAAATAAATGACTATTAATATTAAAAAAAAAAAGAATAACATCTTCTGGAAAATCCTAGATCAGATAAACTTTCCTTCCAAATTTAAAATCCTATTATTGTTAGCAACTAATGCCTATTAAAACCTATAATATGTTAGGCAAGGTAGAATGTGGTTTTATATAATTTACTTAATCCTCATTACACTGCATTATAATAAAGCCCGTTTTGCTACATGGGTAATCTGGACCCAGAAAGTTTAAAAAGAAGATTGTACATTCATGTTTATAGCAGCATCATTCACAGCAGACAAAAGGTTTAATCAACCCAAGTGTCCATCAACAGGTGAATAATCAAAATGTGGTATAGCCATACAAAGGAATACTATTCAGCCTTAAATAGGAAGGAAATTCTGACACATGCAACAACCTGGATGAACCTTGAGGAAATTATGCAAAGTGAAATAAACCAGTCACAAAAAAGACAAATTCTGTAGGATGCCACATATATAAGGTAGCCAGAGTAGTCAATCCATAGAGACAGAACGTAGAATGGTGGGTGCCAGGGGTTGGGGAGGGGACAATGGGAGATGCTGTTTCATGGGTACAGAGTTTCAGTTTTGTAAGGTGAAAAGAGTTCTGGAGATTGGCTGCAAAATAACCAAGCCCAACACTAAGGAACTGTACATTTAAAAGTAGGTAGGATGGAAATTTTAGGTCATGCGTATTTTTATCACAATTAAAAATTAAAAGCAAAGAACTTGCTAAGATGCACAGCTGGTAAGAGGTATCATGTGGATTCAAACCAGTTCTGGTTAATTCCAAAGTCTATGCTTCCCCTATTACGTTGTGGTAACTATCTGTGACTTTATTTAACTCTTGAATCATTGACAAATGATTTGTCAATGATGTAAAAATGAATATTAAACATGTTCATCTCAAAATATACTCAATTTTCACTTTCCTAGGACTGCTTTTCCTGACTTCTCAGACTAAATGTACAATGGGGCCTCTTTTCTTATGCCAGGTTCCCTTTCTTCATCATCTTCAACAAAGGTACATTTTACATTTAGTTGTGGTTTTATGTTTATTATCCAATTTTCCTACTAACTCGTAAATTCCTTGCAGAGAAAATGTCCTACATGGTCTCTGACATCGATAGGCCCATATACTAGTTTTTATTCACTAGCCTAATGTCTTGTTAAAGGTAGATATCAAATTAGATTTTGTATGTAACTGACTGCTATTTTAATGCAAGAAACACAACCCAAGGATTCAGAAAACACTTTTCTAGTGTTATCAAAAAATAAGTTTGATCTACTCCCTATGTGTCCCTAAGGAATGATTCATGCAGTGACAAAGTAATGCTGAATGGAGAAAGATTCAGAACAAGTATCAGTAGCAATTCACCATGGTGTCAGCGGGGTAACATTTGGCTGGTCACAGTTCTCAAATGTGGCACATCAGAATTTAGAATGAATTTTCTAGCTCCATGGTTTTGAAAGTCCTCCAAGACACATCCCAGTAAATGCATACATTTCACAAAGACAAAACTGGGACATTAACACTGACCATCAGCTTGAGAGCTTGAATATGGCTGATCATATTGAGGCTAAGACGATAAGGAACAAAACACAAAGAACAGAATAAGAAAGACAGCAAAACAACTAGTGTATTCATTCAATACTTAAATGATTTATTTACTAAATATTTATGTTTTAAGGGTTCAGGGAAAAATGCATATAGGGGTGACAATATCTCGAGTAGATTTTGAAAGATGAATGTGAGTTTCACATGTAGAGGTTGGGGGGTGGTATCCCAGGCAGAGGGATGACACACGCCAAGGCACAGAGGCAGGAACTAGCATAGTGCCGTAGGGAGCTCACTTCTGATGGGTTACGGGTAGGGATGATGGGAAGGAACTGCAAAGGCAGTTGCAGAGACAGGTAGAAGCCATATGCTAAAGAGTCTAGAAGGCCAAAGGAACTAGAAAAGGAATTTTCTGGGGCAGGCAATTGGCAGGGCACTGAAGAAGGATCAGATCTGTGATGCCATCAGGTCTGTGCTTTCATAGATCTTTGTGGGGACAGACGGAGAAGAAGGAGAATCTTGGTGGGAGCTCTGTAGGGAGTACACTGCAGCACTTTGTGTGAAAGATAATAAAGCTCCATATGCAAGTGATGACAGCAGAGTTGGAGGGATGGAACAGACCTGGAATTTGTGAACAGGTCATGATGATGGAGGTCATACGGGTGGTGGTAATAAGAAGGAAGGCTAATTCCAGCTCGGCAGCCCGGGTGAATGACACACACCTTGGGGAACAATGTTTCTATCTGGAATTCCTTTTCAGTCACTACGTACTTAATAAGCATTTTGCATGTGTCAGGGATTCTCCTGAGTACAGTGAGCACAGAGATAAGGATGTTCTCTGACTTCTAACGATGGACCACATTAGTGGTTCCCAGAGACCAGTACTTGTACAAATACGATGGTTTTAGGTGGATAACATTTTTAATTGTAAATATTTACATATTTTCATGTTAGGGGAAAAAAAAACCTATCGTATGCAAGTCTTGATTCATAGATATAATTCTTTTGGATGAGGCCAATATTGGTACATCAGTGGTAATCTACTTTACACACAATACATAGATTAAAATTAGGTTCTAAATAATGACACAGAAAATAGGGCGTTACAGAAACATAAATAACTCAGATGCTTTCAGTAGCACACAGATGTCTGGTAAACACCCCAAAAAACACAGTCATAATTCAAACTGACTCTGAACTAAGGATATATTTACAGTAAATAATTCATCTTAAACTAAGTGATCAAGAACAGAATATCACTCTATTAATAACAGTCATCAACACTCTGGTTAGCTCATTGCAAAACTTATTTCTAGGTACACATTTTTGGCAAATCAATTATGTTTATTTTTGCTGTTCATTGTAGTTTTAAGTTATAAACTTTTCTCTAAGCAACTGCTTTGCTTTCATTGTTATAGGAAGAAAATTAAAACTACTATCTTGTAAGGAGAGAGTATGAGTCGTGTTCTGTTTATAGCAATGATACAAAGCCTTTTAAAATAAATATATTTAAGTATTAAAGTAAATACATTAGGGAAATAATAATCCAGGTTGTTGAGTATGTGGCTAAAATCTTGCAAGGATCATTCAGTGACTGGAGATTGCAAAACACTGGGCAAATTATGAATAAAGTAAAGTTTGATTATTGTATGATCCAAACTTCCCTTTAGTATCTTCATCCCTACTTTTGGTTTCCATCCTTACCAACCTTTAGTTACCTCGTATTAAGCCTTAAATGCCCTTCTTTTCTATCTTACTAATGTCAAAGTTCAAATATTAATTCCTTCCGTCCACAAACTCTCTATAAAAATGATTTACCCTTGTGCACCAACAAACAGCAAGCTTGTACCACCACAGACAAGATCTACCTAATATACTTAAGGCTTAATATACTAGAAGCAATGTGGCCACTTACAACTCACCTGTATTGATTTTAGTCCCTTAACCTAGCAGAAGCCACAGAGTCTCAACTGCAAAAGAAGGAAAACAGCTGGTAGAGCTGTTGCTGGATTAAAAAACACAAGATAGTGAAACGTTTATAACTGTAAAGCTTCACATCAGAGGTTGCAACCTGAAATTTCAGCTAGATCCAGCTTGCACATATTTTTTGTCTCACCCAAATACTGTATTTTAATTTTGTTTAGTTACCAACATTTAAAACTTGGGAGCTTTCATTTAAGATCCAGATTTCTGGTTTCTTGTGCAAAAGTAGATGGTCAGGAACACTGATGGATAGAAAGGATGGGATGGAGCAAGAAGAGACTGCCCCACATGCCCACCACTGCTCATTTAAACCTGCCTGGCCACTGAAGGCACCTGACTTTATTATTCCTCTTTTTAAATAAAGAGTCATTTGGGGTAGTTTTTACATATTTTGAGGATATTTTATTGACATATTTATATAAGTAATCTATATGGATGGAATAAATTACCTTGTTATTTATGTAAAGGCTTGAGGTTGTAGATGCTGAAGGAAGGGATATGAAGGAGGAAGGTGCAGGCAGTAAAGGCAGATGAAAGAGCAACTCGGGGACCCCTAGGGATCTCTCAGGAACTGTGATTTATTCTTAGATCCTCTGGAAACATTTTTAAATGATCCTTATCATTGGCTGGTAGGATTGACTGTTATTATTGTTTAAAAATACTTTGGGGTAGATTATTTGGGGTGTATTATTATTTAGTCTTTGCAAGTCTTCTGTCCTTCATCCTCCATGGAAAGATTATGCTTCCCTGCCTCACTCTCATTGACATTTAGCTCGGCCATGGGACTTGTGGTCCCATGCCTTTAGGAAGACATACTTCCCCTTCTCACTGGCATCTCACAGACATCAGGTTTTGTTATATGGCTTGTTTCAGCCAGTGGAATGTAAGCAAAAGTGAAATGACAGCTTTAAAAGCAATTGAAGAGCACGGTTCACCATTTTCTCTTTGCCATGAGACCAGCATGGCCCAGAGAGCGGCTGCTTCTTCAGTCAGGGTCCTGCAGTGAAGATGCAATTGATCAGATCTGAATCGCACCTGTGATGGACATGTAGTATGAATGAGAAAGAAACACTTGTAGTTTAAAACCTCTAGGTTTGGGAGTTTTGGATACTCTACCCATACTAGCCCAATCTGACTAATACAGCTATTAAACAGTAGCCTAAGCTTCAATGCAACACAATGAATTTTTGTAAAGGCATTGAGTCACATACTGAAGTGGAAATGGGCAGGAGAGAGTTGACAGCATATCTTTTAGGACTTCCAGTTTCACTTTTCATGTTCTATGACATTGGAAGCCTAACCCAGAAGGCTGGCTGAGTTCCACACCTTATGAGAATTAACTTGATATATGGTCTACATTTTGAAATTTTTTGTAAATCATATCTCAACTTTCATATCCTGTAGATTTTTCCTCTGTCAACTCAACTTCTACTGTGTTGACAGTACACTAAAATAGAAAAAAATGATAAAAACTAATTTAATTCTAGTAGAAAAGTGGCATATCACTATATTTATAGCACAACACTAATTGACAGGCTGTAACATTATTTCAATAATTTCAAATGGTATGTGACAAGAATAATAGTATGTCGAAGGCTTTTATTATTGTTATCATTCTTTTAGCACCTATCCTGACATCCTCCGTGTATTTGATTATCAGACTTCTCAACAACAGCCCTATAGCTTTTACTAAATCTACAGCCACGTGACTGCAAATAGGTGATTACTGCAAGGGTGTTGACTGGATGAAGCTGGGAATATAAGACATGTCTACCAATAGGAAAATGGCTAAATTGTGGTGCATTATCACAATGGAATATTATACATACACTAACATATTTATGAAAATTATTAATGACCTGGGGAAAATTCTGATACCAGGTAACTAAATATATGGCATAACCTCCACTGTCTAAGAGAAACATTTTATAGAACGTAAGTCTGGAAAGAAAGATCAACAATACTAGCAATGGTCTTTCTGAGGGATAGGATTATGGGTGATTATTTTCTTCTATTTTCCCCTAATTTTCAGCAGTGAATACATTTTCCTTTACATATAAAAGGTAGAGGTTGTTAAAATAAAGAATATTACTGTCCAGAATTTTCAGTAGTGATATCTTCACAGTGCTGATAGTGAAGTTGGCATTGACTTTCAACATATGGAATTTTAAGAAAATATATTTGCTGTGACTTAATTATGTAAAACTCAACAGATTTCTTGACTACCTGATGGTAATGAGCTGACTTACATGATAAGTGGTAGCTTGAAGGTACACTTTCCACTTGGACTTCACTTGACTTAAACATCAGCATTTGTCATGAAACGGCTTAAATATTTGACACTGTGCAGAAAACAAGTCACCAAAAGCCACTCTTTCCCAAATAATGAGATATATTTGTCTTGACATCATTGAAATTATTATAAATTAATTTATCATAAGAGATTGACTCAATTTTTTAAAAAAAGACAAAAACACGTGCTTCTTAACTCATCTAAAACTCAGAAAAGACTTTACTTGGGGTTTAATCTAGAATGTCAGGGAAGAAAGCCTTTCTTCATTTTAAATGAATGGGAATTCCCGTGACCAAAATCTCTCCTTCTTCGGATAGTAACAACATGAAAATTTGTAACCTATAATCAGAACATTTACAAGCTTCTAGAGAATTCATGGGCAAGGTGGACAGATTTTCAAAAAAATACCAAAGCTCCTACAAACTAAAGTTCATAAGATTTATACAATTGGCCAAAGTATTTGTTTCTATACTAGCTGAAACTTCCTAATTGGATTCTGATTAAATTCAATATTATATTACTATCTTGCTTCAGATCTTACAAGATCAGAGATCACTTTCTTGAAGTCCACAGACAGGAAAAGAAAACCCTTCTAAATCTGAAGAATGTGCATTATTAGTAAACAGTGTATTCTAATGTTGTATGTATGTGATTTGTGGCATATCATACACAAACATGAGTGGGTGACATATATCGGTGGTATGTGACACACAGAAAAGCCAACAAATAACATTTAGTCACCTAGGGAGGAATTAATTCCCTTTTAGTCTTCCCATTAGTTTCAAGAGAAAGCTGGATTTGGGGGCTACTAGCTCTTTCATATCCCTTCAGTGCTAACATCACAAACAAAGAGGAAGCAGGTTCAGTTGTCTGAATAGGCAAGACCACGTTGCTAATATTTAAAATGGAGAACAGCTTATTTTTTCATTATATTTACTATTATTGGCATTGTTAATTGTTTAATTATTACTTTGTTAACATCTACTTATGGCAATGATACTGTTTTTCATACTCAGGAAATTAGTTTCCATTTTCTTTAGGTTTATATAAGTAAAAAAAGGTAAGTTAGTTTTTAAGAAAAAATACTAGGTACACATTAGCAGAGAAGGCCCACAGAAATGGCAAAAATTGAGAAGGCAGATCACCATCTAAAATTTGGGAAACCTTGCACTGATATGTATCCTGACTCTTAACTTAGAGTGGATGATTATATAATGAAATCGTACCTTTGAAAACTTGAAAACTTCTACATTAGGTGTTTGAGGCAGGAATATTCATTTTATCAAAAACCTCTGAAATATTGACTCACATTCTTTCAGGGCTAGTTTTATTCACATTTCCTTTTCATTTCCTGAGGACACACTTAATCGGTTTCCTTAAATTCAGACAATTAATTTTGGCTCAACCTACATGGATGAACATTCCCTTTGGAAATGCAAACACTCAAGTGAAAAACTGATTTCACCATTTAATATCACTATTTTCTCAAGTAGATACTCATGTATAATCATTGGTGAAGGCATTAAAAAATAGGATTCTCTTGTTCTAGGGGAGAATCTGGGCATGTGATGCAGGCCAGGCCAATCAAGGGTTTCCACCTACTTGCCACAAAAACTGGCTCTAGAAGAGCCAAGACCCCTCCTTGGCTCTGAGTGGAGGCATCAGGAAGGAGCTGGCCCTTTTCCCAGCATGCTCAGTTGACAGGAATAGGCTTTGAGGTGCTTAATGGCAATACTGTTACTCTGAAGAGGGGACCTGGTGAGAATGATGCCACCATGGAACAGAGCCAAGAGATGAAGAGAGTCTCGATTGTTTAATAAATACTTACAGGGCACCAACTGTGAGTACTGAGACACGGAAGATAGAGCTCTGGGGATAGAGTAATGAGGAAAACAGGCAAAATCTCTGCCCTGAAGGAGTTTGGCCTTCAGTCAAAGCAGGCTGGTGAGACAACAATAAAATAATTACGAACAAGCTATAGCACGGGTGGTGGCTCTAAGTGCGATGCCCAAGAATAAAGCAGCAAAGGAGACAGGGAGTGTCGGGAAATGAGGGGCTGTACTTTTACATACGGCGGTCAGGTGGCACTGAGGTTACATGTGAGCATGGGGGAGAGTCCCACTTGGGCATCTGGAGGAACAGCCTTCGGGGGAGAGGGGGCAGCAAATGCAGAGCCCCTGAAAGAAAGGTGGAAGGAGCAGGTAGAAAATAGTAGGAAATGAGTCTAAGTAGGATTTCAGGATGGATTGTAAAGACCTTGTTGGGCATTTTAAGGATTTAGCGTTTATCTGGAGTGGGATGGGAAGTGATTGGAAGGTTCTGAGCAGAGAAGCGACATCATCACTACCACTCTGGCCTAAGGGAGACACAGGCAGAGGGGCTGAATGATAAAGGGCCACTGCCCTGATCCATGTGAGGGTTGTGCCAACTTGTACCAGGGCGACTGCCGTGAATGCCTTAAGAAGTGGCAGATTCTTGTAGAAGGCAGATTCTGGACCAGGTGTACGGTATAAGAGAAACAGAAGAGTTGAGGGTGACCCCAAAATTTCTGTGGATGAGCAACTGCAACAACGGGATTGAATTTACCAAGATGGGGAATATTGATATTGTAGAAGGGCCAGGTTTTAAATGGGGTGGATGATTTAAAGAACTTGGTTTTAGAAATAATCAATTTGAGATGTTAGGTGATTATTGAGGATGTTGAGTGCTAAATTTATCCATACTGAAAGCCACAATTACCACTTGACTTTTCAGTCATACAAAGCAGAATATTTGCCCTCCACATTCTTTCCTGCAATCTCCGAACATAAACTTCTCAGTATGTTTCCTTTTAGAAGCCGTTCCATTTTGTCATTTATATGCTATCTGCAATTTTTCCTCATCAGTGCATTTAGATAAAAGATGTTCTTAAGAGTTAGCTCTCTTTGGGTTGCAAGTAACAAAAATCCATCTTTGATTACTTAAAGAGGCTAATTAGTGTTTAACTTAGAAATGCTTTAAAAAAACACAAGTATTTGGATATCAAAAATTAAGTGTTTAATGGAAGCTACAGTACTTAACCTGAGAATCCTTGTATTATTTACATTAATCAAAAATATCACCCAAGATCTGTATGGATGTAAAGCCTCGCATACAGAATTCCATGATTACAAGTACATGAAACTTGCACATTTTAAGTAAGATGGTGAAGGACTCCAGTAAGTGTTCTGAATTCACCATGTTCAGTCAAGAGGAAGTACATGGGATTAATAATAGTACTTCAGGCTGGCCTGCTTCTTTAGATTTCATTCATCTATCTAGCTACCGATTAAATATTTAATGAGTGGCTCCCAGTGCCAGGCTGGGCACTGGGGCTGGGTGAACAGACACAGAAGGACTCTTTCCCCAGAAAGTTTACAATCCAGAGGGGAAGACAGATAGCAAGCAAAGACTCAAAGATGTTATCTTCGTTCTTTATGCCTGAAGCATGACAATAATTCTCTTCACAGTGATAATCACAAAAGCCTTATTAAAATTCGTAACTAGGATTTAAAGCTAACACCATGTCAAACGTTAGTATGACTATTAAGAGCTGCCAGTAAAACAATATTAGAAATAGTTTTAAAAGATTGTCTTACTTGTATTTTGGTACATTAGAAAAATTATGAATGTAAAATTTAAAACTTAACAATGGTCTTTATATACAATCTTAGAATAATTAGGGATTTTAATTATCTCTATGAATTTCCCACTCAAAGTAGGAAAACTTTCTTTAATAACACCTACAGCCCCACATGCACACTCCAGTTAAATTGGGGCGATAGGAATGTATCATTTGCAGGGGGGATTTTGTTCAATTACTGGAATTCCCATGAGACTCCAGGTCCATGAGCACAGAAGTCCTGTCCATCTTTGATCACCTTACCTGCTTCCTAAACACAGAGTAAAATCCCAATAAATACTGGTGTTATATATGACATGAACATTCTAATTATATGGTTGAAAGAGAGGCTAGCACAGTGGTTAAGACTATGTCTGGATTTGTACGGCTCTCTTGCTACTTACTCTGTGATCTCAGCAAAGTTATATAACCTCTATGTGCTTCTGCATCCTCGTCTCTAAAGAGAGACTACTAATAGTTTCCAAGTCACGGTGTTGCTGTGAGAATTAAGACTCAATACATGAAACATACTTAGAACAGAGACTGGAAATTGCTCTGTAAGTGTTAGTCATTAAAATCATAATCACCATCGTTACTGTAACCCACAAATTCCTACTTTAGATTGGGTATTTATATGCTATCTTTAAATTTTAAAGGGTTTTGCTTTTTTTTAATTCTATTTCACTCAGTGTACATTACCATGAAATTCCTATCGATTTATAATCAGTCTCTTCCTTCTGTCTAACCCATTCACTAAGCTCTTCACTGATTCCATGATGATGTCCCACAGTCTTTTACAATCATAATTTCTTAGCAAGTAATCACATCAATTATTAAGTCAGAGGAAAGAGACAGATAAACTTGTTTGCATGCATCAGTGCAATCAGAATTTTTGATTGACGCTGTGCTTTGAACATATAATAATGATGTATATTTAAATCTTACTAATTCAGAAGCGCTACTGGGAATACCAAACATACTGAGCGAAAAGTTCTAAACGCAGAATATTTTCAGTTTATTGCCAAACGTACACGCCCCTTGGTCTAACCCCAACCATGTGTTATAAATAAGAGATGGCGTCAGGCTTCTCCTAATAATTAGTGAAGGATAATTAATTACCACATTAGTTGGTTGCTTGTAAATATATGCTACTTAAAGGGATTAAAATGTTTGGTTGCTAAACTTTCTCTCCAAACTCTCTTTTCAATAGATGATACAAAGGTAAAAATATGAACTTTCCTGATCAAATTAACACTGGTTAATGAAAATCCATAGTAGAATTGTGTTTTATATATATTTTAACTTACCCATAAATAACACTAGCAATAAAATTAGATTTTATACTATTGTTGTTCTTAGCAATTTTAGCCAGCCAACGTATGTTCTCACGAAAGTTTGGGAATTATATATGGAAATAGAAATGCATTAATGAAATTGGCAGTCAAGCAAAATAACTGTCTCATTCCCATATAGGGCCAGTTAAAAAAACATTTTTATACAGGGTTAATTAATTTTGAAAATAAATTAAGAAGAAAAATTGTTTTACTGCACCATTATTTTAAAATTAAAGTTAATCCTGTCATGCCCACATTCCTCATCTTTCAAAAAGAAGTAAAAATGACACCTACCTCATGTGGTAGGTATGAAGTTTAGGTGTGGGAATACATGTAAAGCATGTGAACATAAAATGTTCTCAATTGCTATTAGCTATGACGATAATGACAAGAGTAATTCAAATGGTTGCATTGTGAGAAAGTAGCAATACAATACAATAACTAAATATACACTGGTGCTATCAGTTTCATGGAAATATATGTGAAAGACTACAAAATTGCAAATCACTGATTTTTCTGTAGCCTAATTTAAAGCCAGGTTAATGTATAGCTCATAATTGGTGCTTGTGAATGTACCTGTGAATACACAGCTAACAAAGACTCAGCTTTGAAGGCAACACTGACTGACATCTCTGGTCAGATTTTTAAAAATATCAATATATTCATGTGAACCAACATCTTTACTGTGCATTGCCCTCTTTTGAATAAGTAGGAAAGAAAAGAAGAAAAACATCACTCTTGATTCTTTGGCCTGAACTTTAAGTTATTCATGCTTATCAAAAATCCTCAAGCTTTGGAGAACTAAAAATACATGAAATAAACCAATTAGCTGGATCACATTTTAAAAGAAAAGTGGATGGACTTGACTAAACATCCCACTCTAAAATTTTTCAAAAGGTGCACATTCATTTTCACATGGGGTTTCTAACTGAAGATTTAGGGGTATCAGGAAGACATGTATGTGTGCCTCTGAGTTTACAAGGGATTGGAGTTGGGTTTACATCATTCATTGGGCTTACTGACTTGTGTTGTCCATCTAAAATGATAAAGAAGGCTACCATTTTAAATGTAAAGTATTTTTTTGACGTTAAAAAAATCAGAAGATACATACGAGTTTTCTTGGTGGTTGCATTAACCGTGGCACTAAAGGGACCGGTACCAGCGCTGTTGAAAGCCCGGACAGCCGTGTAATATTCCAAGTTGCTCTTCAAGCCACGGAGTCTGGCCGATGTCACATTTCCTGCCACTTTCAGTTTGCTTGATGATTCCTCTTCTCCATTATTCCAATACCTCACCTGGTGGACAGAAAACATAAAAGATGAGAAAGATTGAGAAAACGGCATCCTTTAAATTAAGTGATTTTTATTAAAATGGGCACTGTAATTTATTTACTTTATCATTTGTTCCACAAGTAGTTTTTAAGGACCTACTATGTGCTAGGTGCTGCATTAGGCTCTGTGCCACAGATGTGAAAGAAAAGGGACTCCCGGGGGAGACAGGTAATAAGTACACAAATAAACCAGATAAGTTCAAAGACAGTAAGTGCTACATGCTACTAGCCCATAGCCTTATAAATGGGAAAATGAAGGAAAAAAATCTACATTTCTAACAGAGTGAGCTGCCCCTCCTTCTCAGACCCTAATCAACCTGGCTCAGGCTCAACGCTGGAAGGCTGGCAGCTATGCTTAAACTCTGATGGATGGTGAAGATGCCTTCTGTGAAGAAAGTGACCTGTCAGAGCAAAGACCACTGAAAAGCCAGCTGGCCACTGACTTGTCCTACAGTGATGGCCAAGTGTCACCAAGACCCCTGAGTATGCACAGCTGCTGCAGAGAAGAGGAAGGCAGGTAACATAGGTTAATATATGGATATATTGAAATGTTTTACTTGTATTTCATTATTGTGAACTGTGCAAAATGATCTGAGACTGCTTATAAAGATATATACATTTACAGTATAAAAATACAAAAATGTTTTCAGAGTATTTGATAAAATAAAGAAAGAAAAGTAGAAAAATACAATAATAAGACACGTTCCCCAGTGAACTCCAATTTATGCTATAAAGTCCTGCTATGCTTTGCTAGACAGTTTGGATCCTTCATAAAATAAAAACAGCAACAAAACCACCAAACAAATGGCTCATGAAAAGTGCAACTATTCCTCGTGCTGAGACCAGATATCACCATCTGACCGTCTAAAGCAGGGGCTGGACACTTAACACAAATACATAAAGCAGACTGAGTACATACTTTTTTACTTTCCTAAAGAAACAGGCACTTGGGGCTCCCCTGATGGCGCAGTGGTTGAGAATCCGCCTGCCAATGCAGGGGACGCGGGTTCGAGCCCTGGTCCGGGAAGATCCCACATGCCGCGGAGCAACTAAGCCCGTGCGCCACAACTACTGAGCCCGTGTGCCACAACTACTGAAGCCCACATGCCACAACTACTGAAGCCCGGGAGCCTAGAGCCCGTGCTCCGCAGCAAGAGAAGCCACCGCAATGAGAAGCCTGCGCACCGCAACGAAGAGTAGCCTCCGCTTACCGCAGGTAGAGAAAGCCTGAGCACAGCAACAAAGACCCAACACAGCCAAAAATAAATAAATTAAATAAATAAATTTATTTTTTAAAAAAAGAAAGAAATAGGCACTTTCCTGTTTTTCTTGCAGTCTTTGCCCTTTTGGTTTGACTTTCATTTTTCTACTTCGATAGCAAAATATGAAAACAGGAAACCATTTCTATAATTTCTGTAAGTAAACGGCTCCTTGGGCAAAATGAAAACGGCAATCGATGCTCAGCCATCAGAGTCATGAAGGCAGTAGAGACGTGTGGGAACTGCGGCGAAGGAGACAGGCACGTTCCATCTTCGTAATGGAGCCTCTACGCAGCTCTGGTCGACGGGGGGAAGACGGACCCAGTGTTTACAGGTCTTTTTTTAAAAGAAAGCAAAAATCCTGATTTTAATGTGAAATGTCCCAAATTTAGAGTTGGCCCCCTTTGTCTGTGGGCTAAACAAAACGTGTTTATGGGTTGCCTAGGGTAAACCCATTTCAGGCCTCTGAGAAAAATACACCTAAAGTTACTTTTAAAAAAATGAGCAACTATAAAATTATTTCTTTAAAAAAGATTAGCAGCAAAATATAAAATCTCAGGTTTTTCAATAATAATCCCAAATTAGCATATTAATATACGCCAGATCAATATTTTCCCTATATATGTGCATGTATATATGTGTGTGTATATTATGCATGTATATTTATATTGCTATCAAGGCCCCCTTAAATTCATGCAAAATGCTGGGCTCATGTATGTGTATATGTGCGTTTTCCCTGGAAAGAAGTTATTAGTTTTCAGAAAAACCGTGAAAGGAGGACGTAAACCCAAATAATTAGGACTAAATTGAATATGCACCTCCTACAACTTTAAAGCATCAAATATAAATTAGCAAAAAAAATCCACATATAGGACAGATACCATTTACCATTATCAAAGAAAACCACATAGATTTTACTCATTAATTAAAGATAACATGCCAAACTGTCTTTTATAAAGCCACACCCAGCAAATTGTTAATGGATACCGAAAACTCACATACATTCTAAATTCACCAACTGTAAACAACGGAGGTATTGCTGAGGTTTAGATGACTCCACAATGATAAGACGCTCCCTGTTCTTTAAAGCATTGTCTAGTTATTAAACTAAGAATGACACATAATCGATAATTAAAATAAAACACTGTAGTCAGCCTGAAAACTTGTGGCCTAGGATATAGCATAGATTGGGAAAAAGATCACATAATTATGAGCTTTAATAATTGTCACTCAACACATGGAATGGCAGAGGCAGGGAGAAGTCAAGTAACTCAATCAAGATCATCCTGTGATACACATTGGTCTCTTGTTAGGTTTCCATCCGTGCGCCATTCTTTCTGTATTCAAATTACTTCAATATAAGTTGCCTAAGAAATCATTCCTTAGGCGACTGATTTAAAGAAGAAATAAAAATAATTTTCAATTGGCATATGGATTATCTTTTATAAATCAGTTCATAGAAGGTGCTTGAAAGCTCTTGATAGTAGTTTGTTTCTGAAGTACTTTAACCAATCTCCATGTATCAGAATGAGAGATTTATTTTTAGATCTCAGTTGCTGACAGGTATTAGAAATATTTAATCATAGAGAAAATTAGTGCCCAAACTGAGCATGATATTAGTTCAAATTTATTATATAATCTTCTTAAATAGCTTTACTTTAAAAGTTGAATAAATATGCATATAACTAAAGCATAAAGAAATAAAGCAGTGACATACATATTTCCAAGTAATAATCAGTTATGTTCTATAAAAATTTTGTTCAAAAATATTTATACAAGGATAGATGTTTTTTATTATGTAAGTAATAAATCAGTTATGTTCTATAAAATTTTGTTCAAAAATATTTATATGAGGATAGTTTTTTTTTTTTTTTTTTAATAGAGGAAAAAGCCAAGAAGTAAAGACGCCATTTTTCCTCTCAGTTGTGTTCTGGGTTTAAATGGTAAAAGTTCTACACTTGAGAGGACAGAATATAACTCCACACTAATTTGGATTTTATAGGCACAACCACAATACAGGGATGAAGAAAGGAAACATGTCCAGGCGGAAGGAACAAACCCTGAAAATATAATTGTGCAGAAAAGAGTTAATGTAACATTGACAGAACATGAAGGCAGCATCTACAAAAGATGAGCAGAGACAGAAATATTACAAAGCACATGAAGAACCCTGCTAACAAGAAAGAAAGTCAGCAGACTGGACCACAGGGGACTGGCTATTATACGCTTAGGTGAAATGGATCTTAAAATAAGTATATTTAAAATGTTCAAATTTACCAAAGAAGGGACTAAATTTATAATGCAAGAATAGGAGACAAAGAAAAAAAGATGGGGCGAATCTAAAAAATATCAAGTAGAATTCTGATACCTGAAAAATACAATAGTAAAAAAGAAATCAGTGCTAGGATTGAGCTGAAGACTGGAAGGTAGAAGACAGAATGAATAAATCCAGAACATGGAGAAGGAAAGAAAAATTATGAAAGCCAAGTTAAGAAACACTGAGGATGAATGAAATTTTCCAACCAGAGTTCCAGAAGGAGAGGTTAAGGAAAAGGCAACAATAAAAGAGAAAATGTCTCAGAATTTTCCAGAACCGAAGAAACGCAGATATTTTCATGTTGTAGATTCACTCTGAGTTCAGAGGGAGGAAAAATAAAAGGTAAATCCACTCCAGAGGAGAAGGTGATTAAGACTGAATTGTGGCTCTCAACATTTTTTCATCATCCGGCCTGAGAGACACAGGCCACTCTCTCCATCAGTAGCGGGTCAGCCTGCCTTGGTTTGCTAGTGCAAGTGTGCGCCAGTGCCAGCAACTGCATTCCCTGGCACAGAAGACAGCAGGAAGGGCGAATGCTAAGGTGGAATCATGTTCTGGAGGCAGGTTTGTCTTGGTCATCACCATAGCTCTGCCGCTTGGGTCAAAGCTTGTACACACTAAGTACCCAATATTGGTGAATTCTTGAATGACTTAAACACGGGCAGTTTAAAAATGCCTCCCTCCTTCCCACCACAGAGACACATAAGAAATATGTATTTGGTCTCTGCACACAGCTCCCCCCAAACCCGTGGAATCTCAGAAGTGGTAAGCGTCTTTTGCATGCTAATGAGACATCTGGTGGCTCTGGGCTCCTGGGTACCTTCAGGATGGAGACTGGCTGCCAGGGTAACCAACCTTGTGATTAGAGGGTTGGAACTTTCAGGCCCACCTCCTGACACAAGGCTGGAGGTGGATTTAATTTGGTTAACTAATGGTCAATGATTTAATCAATCGTTCCTATGCAGTGAAGCCTCCATAAAAAAAAAACCTAACTGAAGAGGTTAGAAGGGCTTCCAAGTCAGTGAACACATTGAGGTGCTGGGAGAGTGGAGGGCACCGAGAGGGCATGGAAGGTCTGTGCCCCTTCCCACATACCTTGGCCTACACACCTCTTCCATTTAGCTGTTGCTGAGTTGTATCCTTTACAATAAATGGACAACGGTAAGTAAAGTGCTCTCCTGAGTTTTGTGAGCCATTCTAGCAAGTTATCAAACCCAGGGAGGGGGTTGTGGGAACCCCTCCGTTGATCAGAGGAGGGCTGGACTTGTGACTGGCACCTGATGTTTGTGTGCGTGTGGCGGCGGGGCAGGGCAGTCTTGTGGGACTGAACCCTCAACTTGTAGGATCTGAAGCTAATTCTAGGTACAGAGGGTCAAAATTGAATTGAATTTTAGGACGCCCAGCTGGTGGCAGAGAACCGGTTGGTGTAGAGAAAGAACCCCACATTTTTGATGTCAGAACTGTTTTGTGGATAGAGCACAGAGGAAGATTTTTTTTTTTTCCTTAATTCACCAAGCTAGTTACTCAAGTCCTAATATTCTATGTGTCTATAAAACACTGGGACTCCAGTTTCTTGATGAGATAATAATTTTTTCTTCAGAACCATAATACTCTTTCACAAGCTAACATATTTTTATCTCGGTAAGTAAACAGAAACAAACTTGAGGAATGTCAGGATTTAAAATGCTATCTCTATTTCTGCAAGTAATTTGGTTATTCCAGAAACTAATGTCCCTGCGGTGAGGAGTCCTTCACATCACGGCATCAGAGATTTCACTTCACCTTAAAATGAAATGCAGTTTATAAAAATAATATATTGAAAAATGGCACCTTTTTTAGCCATTAAAGTACAGGTATTTAGTCAGAATAGACTGAAATAATTTTGTGTATACTTACAGATTTTCAGGAAGACAAATATTTCATCTTAGCTGCTAGACGAAACACATTTCAATAAATATCAGGCAGGCAAATGCACTGGACAGGTTTTAGAAGACAAATCCAGATCTACCTCCTACTCTTCTTTACTGGGCTCTCAGTCCCTGGAGGGCTGACCTATGTGAATTACACACCAAGCTCGCTGACCCTCTGGCTTCTCACTGGATGGAGAGGAAATGGAGCAGGACCCTCTAGGGCCCTCCCAGTACAAATCCTTTCTGTAGACCCTGTTTCTTGTTTGCAGGAAATAGGCTTCATTTAGCCTCCGTGACCTACCCTGAGTTCCAAAGGGCAGATTCAAATAACTGCTTATCAGGGAAGGGAGGGAATACAAAAACAAAGGAGAAGCGGGCAAGAAATAATAGTGCATGGGGTGGGAGTGGAGGCGCAGGGTCCTGCTTCCACGTCAAGGAATATAGGTAACAATACCTTTGAGTTCTTCTGCAGGAACTAAGGCCCCCGCCCAGGCGGAGGATGGTAACTTCAGCCTGAGCCCAAGATTCCTGGAGCACAGCCCTGTTTACCTCACCACCAACAAATCAGAAGAAAGTCTGCCCACAGTGGAAGATAAATGAAGACCCTGAACTCCTCCCCAAGTGATTCTCCCTTTAAAAACTTTCATGGTCGAGCAGAATCTTCAGAGTTGGTTTTTGGACACAAGTTCGCCATCTTCCCACTTTGCTGGCCTCCTGAATAAAGCGACTTTTCCGTTCCTACCAGCACTTGTCTCTTGAGTACCGGCTTTTGAGAGGAGAGCAGTGAACCTGAATTCAGAAACAGAGAAGCCAGGAGATGGGCCGATGCGAGGAGAGAGAGGCTGCGATATTTACTCCCCTGGATCCCTCAATGCTGAGGCGCAGTCTGGTAGGGACTATATCTGCCTAATAACAAACCCAGCTTTGTTTGCGTGGCTCTCACACACATACGTACTGCTCCCTCCAGCATAACAAATCCTTCCACCACCTCCAGAAAGTCTGCATTTTATTTACTCAATTCATTTTTGCTGCCTTCCTGTTTATTTAAATGGGCCTGAATTGTCTCTATCCAATTTTCCTACGTACATGTGACTCGTTCTAGAGTGAAGTTAATTCTCTGCCTGATAGTAGGAATTAGACTCTCTCCATATGTCTTTGTTTCTTCCAGTAGGATTTTCGTATTATCAAAAAAGTATTCAAATATTTGACGTCTTTTTCCACTCTAATTAAAATGTTAGGAGCTAAACACATTCCGTACAGCTGTTTAGAACAGGAGGTAGGACAGAGGTATGAGTGAAGTTTTAGTTTGGCCTTCTGTACACATTTTAAGTTATGTTCCCCTGCTACACATTAAAAAAAATAAATCTACTATGTTCCCCTCCCCCCCGCCCAAGTTCTATTTCACTGCCAAACATTTAAAAAAACTCTACAACTCCCCCCCGCCCCCCATCCCGGGGAAACACTGACTGAAACCGTCCACCCTGGCCAGGCACCACAGTAACCACCTGCATGAGTTATCTTCAACAGGAGGTCCTGGTAAGGAATGCAGAACTAACAAGCTACCACCAACCGGAATAATTCGGGAAAGGTCACAAGGAAAGAGGCGACGCCAGCCCAGATGTCCTGCCAACCTCCCAGAATCCTTCTCGCTGGAATCCATCTTGGTCGAGCGATGCACGCACCATCAGGAAGGACCCTGACTCAAAGTGACTGTCCAGAGATAACCCCAAAACTAACCCCATTCCCATAAAACCCGAGTCTGCGAGCCACGTGGGCAGAGCAGTTCTCCTGGCTTCCCTTACCCTGCTGCTCTCCACCCGGGAGCCCCTTCCCAATAAAGTCATTTGCTTTGTCAGCACGTGTGTTTCTCTGGACACTTCATTTCTGAGTGTTAGACAAGAGCCCACTCTCGGGCCCTGGAAGGGGTCCCCCCTCCTGCAACAGTTCCACAAATATGTTTACCTGTAGTATTTCACAAGTATAGATTTTTGTTTCCATCACTTATCAAGATCATTCTCCCAAGTTTTATTTTCTCAAGACACAAAATGACTTTAAAGAAATGGACTGTATATACCAAGCTAGAACTTTGGAGCTTTTGTTCCTCAGGCACCCACTACCCATGAACTTAAATCATCTGCATCCTCTTTATCTTGTCTGTACGTATCTCTTGTTCCTATGCAAAGGGCACAAGAAAAGATCTGAGCCTGAGTGTTGTGGCTTAGAAGGTGAAATAAATTGGAGCCCAGGGAAATGAGCTCCTCGACGACTACTTGGTCAAATCAGAAAGAAAATTAGTCTAGATGCTAAAGATGATGTGTGCTCAGCACACCACGTGACACAGGATGAGATGAGAGGGAAGCAGGGTGCTACTAACAATTGTAAAGCCACACTGGGGAAACTGCAACCCAGAAAGTTAGCCACATGCCTGATAGTTAAATACTCTGCTAAGTCCTTTATTCTTCCAGGTTACTGTTTAAATCATTATTGAGACTATGAAAATACATATTTTTATCTTGGCATAATTATATAAATTATTTCTTAAGTTGCCCCAATTAGTATACCTTTCCCTGAGCTTGTTTCTTTCTTTTCATACGTACCAAGCACTTGGGGAACAAACTTTCACTAGTTGTTTCCTTTCAATACTGTATTCAGGCTCCATTTGGATGTTAAATTTGCTACTCTTTACACAGATAGGCAAGATGTCATCATTAATTTCGAGCGAAGTCCCATATGCTCTTCGCCCCTCATCTTTTTGCCCCCCACCTAACGGCAACACCAGTAGCAACACAAACAACAGCACTGGGTCCCATACTCAGATTGTGCTAAGTGTTTCTGTATTACTTCACTGGTTTTCAAATTTCCCCTTTCAATGAAATCTTATCCCAACGCCCAATATTCAAAACAGAAAAGGAGAAGCTCCCAAAGTCTCTTTGGGCCATTTTCACAATGGCTGCTTTATCTCACTTAAAGTTTCTCCAGTGATGCTGAGAGTTATTTACTGTTTTAACTGGGCCTTGGAGAGCATTCGTAATGTGCTCAAAGCCAGACAGCAGTAAGATAATGGAGCCAAAATTGCATTTATTCAATCAACATGAAATTTTTGCCTGCCTTCTGTGTGCCAGATACAACTCTTGGCACTTGGGATACATCAGTGAACAAACAGGCAGAATCCCCTGTCGCTGGTGGAGCTTATATTCTGTCCCAGTGGATCTGAAGGCAGGTTTGTCTAATTCAAAAATGGTATGGACTTCATGAGATACTACAATGGCACTACTTGGATTCTTTGGTTTTCTCTCTTGTTCAATCAACCTCTCTTTCCTGACCTGAGCCACAGTGGTATAATTCTACTTTCTTAGAGAGTATGCATATCTGGATGACTCATGATCAGCTTAAAGTGATATATTCTAAAATCAGCATCTACCTGCCCCCAAGCTGTCAAAACAATCGCCAGTGACTGGTAACATTCCTGTGGTGCTTGGAAGCCCACAAAGCCCATTTATATATAGTCTCTTGCTTATTTCTCTTAACTACCTCACAAGCTACAGCCAGGTCAGAAATGATTATCCTATCATACGGTTTGTAAAGGACAAAGTTATGAATGGGGGATGTGTACTTCAGTCTGCTGCTGGAGGGATGCAAAATGTGCTCATTTATTTTCTTTAAGTAAATTTGATTTAACACTGAATTTCATATCCTGCTCAGCTAATGGAAAATTCGACTTCAATCACTCCTGGGGCTCCCTTCCCAAAGCCTGGCCAAGATAACTTACTGTTACATTGGTCTGATCCCTTTAGGCCCAGCAGTTCTGCCATGCTTGGGGAATAAGAAGTCCTTGCTGAGTGTGGGAAGCACAGCTGTTCCCTTCTGTGGTCTGGCCACCAACTTGGGCACTGCCAGGTAGAAAGCTCTGGGACCCACGAGATTTTGTAAGCCTCAGATCTTCGTTTCCTCCAAGGTCACCTGAAACTTCTCTTGTATTTTTTCCTCTGTGGCATGTTCTCTCGCTTCACCCTCTAGGATACATGAAATAATCTCCTTAAAGGCTTGAGCTTTGGAAACAAAGCGAGGAAGGAAGGGATCTCACAGGCAACCCCATCTTGATAGCCGTCAAAAACTCTCATGAGGCAAAAGAGCTTGGAGTCGAAGAACTGCTTGAGAATAGTTACTGGGGAGAAATCTATGAATTAATATCGGAAAAATTCTTCTGGGACATGGTTCACACTTATTCATTGCTTATTATTATGAGCCAGAAACTGTGAGAAGCACAGGTGCCTAATCTCATTCAATCCTCTCAAAATCCTAATTAGGTTAAGCCCATTGTTCCCATTCTGCAGGCAGGAAAATGAGGCTCACAGAATTTACGTAACTTTTCCAGCACAGTGAGTGGCAGAGCTGGGACCTGGCACAGGTTTGACCTCAGGATTATGCTCCTTTACATCTGTGTTCCTTCCATCACACTTACCGTTCCTGTCAATGCCATTTCTCTAATCATTGGGGAGCTACTATTGGTTGCCCGCTATCTTTCACTGCTTCTACTCACTGTCAGGGAATTAAAGGAATTTTCCATCCAAGTGTTCTTGGCTTCCTTTAAGATGCTGATCAAGTTGCTCTGCTGTATTTATGTGGTGTTTTGCTTCTTCAGTATCACTTCGGTTTCCTTAAGTCTGGACAGCTCTGTGATCAGGGTCTCTGTGTCAAGACCAGGGCTTCCTATACATACGTGTGCAGGAAGACGTTTCCCTATGGGTATTTACTAAAAATGCACCTTCACAACACCCACCCCTAGATGTTTGGGTTCAGTGGGCCCAGGGAGGATTCTGGGGGCTCATCTTCAGCAAAAATTTAGGTAATTGTGGTGAAGGTGGCCCATGGTGCATCCTTTGAGCATCACTGCTCTAGCCAATCCTTCCTCTACTTTATCTTTAATTTATCCAAGTCACTGCTTGTTTGGTTACAAGGACCAGGAACTCTCTCAAGTGCAAATGTAAAGGGGGCTGGCTGAAAAGGAGGACAAGGTGACATTATGAGAAAGAAAACAGCCAACTCAAGAACTGGTCAATTGTCAGAGAGCTCTTCTATGTTGCTCTTCAAGCTCCACGGGTCCTTGTCTCCTCCATTCTTTAGGGCTGCATGAAAGTATGTCTGCTCCGTCTCATCTCTGTAAATCAGCTTTGTCCTATCTGCCCATGGCCTTCACTTGGGAAGTCTGAACTGGGTCCTAAATTTGACACATCACTCACTGCATTATGCTCACTGAACACAATCTCTATGCTGCTTGCTTCAATACTTCAAACAAGAATCTGACTAGCTCAGCTTAACTGTCCATGGGTCAGCTGCCTTTGAGCAAGTGGGCACCCTCGTGCAGTCACTGAGGTTATGCTGGCAAGTGGCAGGGTACACGGTTCTGTACTGCAAACACGTGCATGTAAACCTACCACTGAGTCAGGAATTAGAAGCATGAGGGAAGCTTGCTAAGAAGACGGCTGTGGGCCGGGGTGAAATCACAGCTGTGGCTACCACAGTGTCACTGTCACAGAAACCTTCTTAAGACTTCGCTTTTTATCTTGTCAGCTCTCAGCTCAACTGCTCCCACTCTTCTCTAACTGCTCCCTCCTAAACGTGGGGCCCAGTCCAGAATGGTTCTTCTTAACATTCAGAGCCGTCTGTGAGCTGGCCCCGCTGCACCCTGCTACCGTCACCTGCCCCACAGGAACCCCCTTCTGCAGATGGACCTCTACTCCTTCCACTCTTTCAATGTGCCATGCTCAGCCTGGAATGTTTCCACTTTCTCTACGTTTACTTATTTTTTCTTTAAAGTCCTGTTAAACCTTACTAGCCTTATGAAACCTTTCAAGGTCACTCATCCCTCAACCACTTTCTGTGTGGCCTGTTCTGCACTTCATTACATTTGGTCTTGTGTTATGCCGTTTCAGACCTTTCATCGTATTTCACCAAAGACAATTATTTGAAGGCAAGAATTACATTCTACAAGGCTGACTTCTCTAGAGCCTAGAAGTAACAAGGTCACCAAGAAAATAAGACAAAGCACCGGAAGAACTATTAGCAGATATACCCAGTGAACTTAAATACTATGTTTCGAGCTCACTCTTATTTTTTAGCCAAACTAGCTAAAGATTAGGCCCACAGGATACATGATTTCCTTTCATTTTATTATTATTTTTTCCTTTATACCTCAACTAAAGTCACTTTCATTCAACTGGTTGAGTTAAAGTCAATATCCGTTGATAGCCACACAGAACAATACGGTGATAAAATTGAACAAAAGTCAGACTTTAGCTAAGATGTCATTGTTAAGAAGACTTTTAAATGAAAGCAGACAAGGTAGCATGGCAACATACTTACACGAGCTAATTAATTTGAAAAGACATTACCTCATAGCCGAGTAAGTGTCCGTTGCTCAACTTCCAAGGAACAGCCTTCCAAGAAACTTCAATTTCTGAGGAAGACAAGCTATTTGCACAAACTTGAGATGGAGCTACTGTAGGCTCTGTTTGGGAACAGAAAAATATATTGACGTTCTTATTTTTTTAAAAAAAGCATTTTAACATATTTGAAAATGTAAAATATTCTGTAAAAATATTTGAAAACATGAACCATGTCTTGGTCACTTCCCATGTCCTAGGAAGAGACAGCATCACAGCCACAGGCTTTTCCTTGCGGAACAGCCAGAGCAACTTGCTCCCTCTCTGGCATTCCCTTCTTGGTATCCTACTTTCCTCCCCTTTTTCCCTTGGTTCTTTCCTCCCTATCATTATTTCTCTCCTCTCCGTCCCACAGTCCCTATGGGAAATCCTATGCCCACAAGTGCTACTTATTTTATGTTATTTTTTGTTTTTCCAAATAAAGGTCAAGGTCTACAGAATTCATTTATTCAATAAGCATTTGGTGAGTGCCTTGTCTAGCCAGGCCCACAAGAGGGGCAAAGTTAAATGAGATCCTGTACTCTTCTGGAGGAGATAAGCACACACAGAGCTTAATACACAGGAAGAAATCCCCTTTGTAATGGAGAACTCTTGGGGCTTCATGGATCTCACAGTGATTCTTTCCTCTTAGGAGCTCTGAGCAGAGATGCGTCCTCCCCCAATATCCATTTCTACGTTAAAGGATCCTGCTCCCTGGCCATGGCTGACGCATATTAAGATAGACCCCTGGTCCAAGGATGGGCCTATTAGATTTTTTTCTCTTGAGAATTTGAAACGTGCTTTGGAAAAACGAGGAAGACTTGAGGCCAATCAATCCAGCCCTGGTGCCCTAGAGAAGCCCTAAGTTTCTGAGGGCCCAGAGCTTCTCTGACTAAGGCTCTTCATGAGGTTTGCTATTTACCTCTCTCTTTGATTCAATGAAAGGTCAGAGTATATTTCCAATAAATCCCTGCTTTTTTAAAAGACAAGTCGAATCAGTTTCTGACATTTGTAACAGAAAGACCTTTAACCAAATCATCAGTGGTGGCAAGAATGGAAACAGGAGAAGGAAAGTGCAGGAGGCAAGAAGATAGAAAAAGGCTCTGGCCGTCCCTCCTTCCCAGCTGCTGCCCGCCCCCAACCCCATCTACCCAAACTCCCTGGTTAATTTAATTGCCATCACCCGTCAGACTGCTGACCTGCTCTTGTAATGATAATCCTTCTCAGCAACTCTTGGAGATGGGGTCTGGCTATGAATATAAAAGCTCTTGGTTTTGCAAAAAATTTAAAAATCCTGTTCTCTTTTTCCTCTCAGAACACAGTGGGAAAAGAGAGAACAAAAATAGGAGGTGACAGTATGATGAAAAATTGAGCCTCCTTACTGTTTTTAGGAATGACAACTGTGGACCCACTTTCTCAATTTACTGTAAGGCTTGGAGGATAGAGGAGATACTGTGAAATCGTATTTCATGAGCTCAAACTACTCAAGAGCAAAGGCCCCGGGTTAAAATACTAGCTCAATAGGTCTGTATGGATTTTGGCAAGTCCATTAATTTCTTTCCTCAAGCTTCCATTTTCTCCTGTGTAAGTGGGAAATAACAATAGTATCTACTTGCCATTCCTCCTTGGAAAATTCCAATTAGGTAACGTCTGGCTGATGGTAAGCATCCAATACGTGTTAGCTCCTGCCATTCTAACTAGCTAGAACCTCATGAGATAGCCAATATTCAGCTGCTTTTGACCTATAAAATGGCAATTTCATAGGATTCTCCTAACGTTACTATTATTTTTACTATTACTTTCTGGGACAGAAAGGCAGAGAAAGGGAGTGAGTCCAGAGTGGAGTATGTATGAATCTATACCGGCTAGAACTGGTGAAACCCATCCTCAAACCTGCATATTCCATACCTCCCCAATGTCAGATTTCTGGTCCTCCCTCTCCATCCTGCTAAAACCTCTTTCTCAGGTCTAGGAACCACTATAAAGCTTCAGACTAGGGCACTTCCAAAAGAATATCTTAATCTTACCTCCCGAAGAAGAAAGCTGTAGAAGGCTGTGCTGCTCCCTGCTTCACAGACTGGAACTCAGTGTATTCCTCATAAGCAGATTTTTAACGAATTATTACCCCCTCTAACTATCCATTGAGTCTCACGCTTCAAGTAGGCATGGTTGATCTTTATTACCTGGACTACTAACTATGACTTCAATCATTCTCCTTTTCAAGAAATATATCTGAAGTCACAAAGAACTTCCAAATGGGTTTTTGGAGCACAATTGGTTGATTAAGTGTGGTACTGACATACAGATCTTCCTTGACTTATGATGGGGTTACATCTCGATAAACACATCCTAATTTGAAAATATCATAAGTCGAAAATGCATTTAATATACCTCATATAGCAAACAGCAAAGCTTAGCCTAGCCTACCTTAAACAGGCTCTGAACACTTACATTAGCCTACAGTTGGGCAAAATCATCTAATATAAGGCCTATTGTACAATAAAGTGTTGAGTAGCTCCTGTAATTTATTGACTACTGTACTGAAAGTGAAAAATAGAACGGTTGCATGGTACAGAATAATTTTAAGTATATCCAGTGTTTACCCTTGTGGTTGTCTGGCTGACTAGGAGCTGTAGCTACTGCTGCCCAGCACCCTGAGAGATTATTTTACTCCATATCACTGGCCCAGGAAAAGATTAGAATTCGAAACTCGAAGTACAATTTCTACTGAAATGTGTCTCACTTCACACCACTGTAAAGTCGAAAAATCATTAAGTTGAAGGCCATAGCCTATGGCTAATCATAGCCCTTCCATACCTTCTTCTGCAGAGAACACTGTTGTCACTGGGCTAAACGGTCCTTCGCCTTTGTTATTATAAACACCCACTTTAACTTCATACAGTGAAAATGGCAGGATGCTTTCATTTCTAAAGACGTATCTTGGGGTATCAGGAGATGTGACCACTGTCTGGATCCAGTTGGTTACTCCAATAGGGCGGAAAGCAACAACATATCCAAAACCTTCACCATTCTGTAGTTCTTCAGGGACTGGCTATAAAGGAAAGGCATATTAACTCACGCTTTCACACGAGAGCAAGGCAAGAATAAATGCAGCTATAATGCGGAGTCTTTTGTAAAAGCCATCAAATAATCATCTACATTGGATTAAGTGGTTGGATTAAAAAAGGAGAAAAAGGTCAGGGGGACAGTCAGCTGCTTTTAAATAAACATGTGCCACTCTTTCATAGCCACCAGATAACTAACTGGAATTTTCATAAATTATTCAGATTTTTGAGCATCTTGCAGCCGCAATCTTAGTTCCGAATAATAAAGATATACTTTCAGTTGAAATACTGCATCTCTAAATCAAATAAAAATCATCTCATCCCTAATGTTGATTTTATAGAAAAAAACTACACATTGGCATGATAATTCAGAGCAAAAGAGTAAAACTTTAAAAAAGGAAATAAAAACAATGTATTAAACTCAAAGCTGTATTTGCATCATGTCAAAAATTCCTATTGACACTCCATACTCTCTTGACTTCTTATTTTTCCAACCACATCTTCAAATAATGTAGACAATTCTAGTGCCTTCTGACTTTGTTAATTAATATTTTTCCTAATTATGACTTAAAGCAAGGGCTGAGAGAATGGCTAGGAAGCAGCACGGGCTGGAGAAGTGGCGTGTGCATCACCAGCGGGGGAGCAGCTCCAGAGAAAAGAGCCAGGACTAGACTCTCAGCCCTATGCTTACCAGCCAGATGACCTCGGGCAAATTATTTAACATCTCTATGCCTTAGTGCTTTCACCTAAAAAATGTTGCGAGGATAAAATGAAAAAAATATGCAAAATGCTAGGAACAATGATTAACACAGAGTGAACACCCAAAAATATTAGCTACTAGTTCCAGCCACCACTACCAGCACCACCCAGGATGCCATGAGTGTGGGAAGAGCGTCACCCTGAGGGGCAGGCGCTGTGCAGACACTTACATCCCAGGTGATCACCAGTTCAGACCGGCTCCCACCTCCTCCACTGGCGTCTGAAGGAGGCACTTCCGGCACTGAAAGATTAGAAAGAACGACTGAAACCCTGCTAGCATCTGGTAATATTTATCTGAAAGAAGACTCAATGTTGTTTACCTTTAATACTTAAAATAATTTGATCATTGGCACATTACACACGTGTGTGTGTGCATGTGCACACATGGGTGTATATATGCAATATCTGTGTATATATACGTGTGTGCATATATATGTGTATATATACATATATATCTTTGAGGGAGATCATCACATGCTTCATATTTGCATAAAGTTATTAGAGATTCAAAATATCTCAAACAGTAAGAAAAAAATGACTCAGTGTGAAGGTTAATAAAACAAGAAAAAGTGATTCATCAGGGATGATGATAAATCAATCCCATACGGACATTTTTTCCCCCCAGTTTCAAAGCTATTTTTTTAATTGAGGTATAGTTGATTTACAATGGTTCAGGTGTACAGCAAAGTGATTCAGTTATATATATATATATATATATATATATATATATTTATACATATATATACACACACATATATATTCTTTTTCAGATTCTTTTCCCTTATAGGTTATTACAAGATATTAAATATAGTTCCCTGTGCTATACAGTAGGTCCTGGTTGTTTACCTATTTTATATATAGTAGTGTGTACCTGTTAACCTCAAATTCCTAATTTATCCCGCCCTTCTCCTTCCCCCTTTGGTAGCCATAAGTTTGTTTTCTATGTCTGTGAGTCTACTTCTGTTTTGTAAATAAGTTCATTTGTATCATTATTTTTTTAGAGTCCACATGTAAGTGATATCGTATGATATTTGTCTTTCTCTGTGTGACTTGACTTCACTTGGTATGATAATCTTTAGGTCCATCTACATCAGCATGAACATTTAACTTGTGACTATTTCAAGTACAGATTTAGTTCTCAGAAAAACATTGGCTCTATATAAAGATGACCAATACTTAAACCCTCAAATCCTGTTATGAGATAATCTTTATGAACCTCACACAGGCTTTTATGCTGAGAAATTTATGCTTAGTAAATCCCATGACACACCTAGAACATAAGTTCCCTGAAGGTGGGTCTTTGTTGTATTCAGAGCTGTACCCACTGTACCTAGAAAGTGCTCAGTGCACAGCAGGTACTTCCTGAATATGTGTTGTGTGAATAAATGAACTGAGCACCAAGACAGACATGGTTCCCCGATTTCTCACAATACCTGGCATAAACATTATATGCATTGTCCCATGTAAATGAGCATCATTAAAATTATTGAAATGTATTCCATGACTTCTATCTTGGCTTTGTTCCAAAGTAATATATTGGCTGTATTTCAAACATAATTTTAGTCTTAATTAATACTACAGACTCTGAAAAGGAAAGTCTTAAATCCTCTCTGATGCCTCAATAATGTGATACCATGTACACTTTCTACTTTGCAGTTTCAATGTTAGGCTATTTTTAGCATTATAAAAAACAGTCTTATGGTTATTATTAATAGTTGCCCCACATGGACAATTTTAACAATAATTCTCTCTTAATTTAATACTCAAGGGGCCAAAATATACCTATTCATCAATCGCTTAAGCTTGGTGGCAGAATGAGATTTCCTAGCAGCTGAACTCCCAGAAGTCATTATCCTACCAATTTGTCAATGCTTGTTATAAATGAAAACAGCATTTCCCCTGTTAACGGGTGACTATATCAGATAGTAATTATAACCTTAAGTGACAAAAACATATTCACTCTACATACACTAATGAATGCTGACGATGGACTGAACTCTTGCAAATGTCACACTACATCAGAATCACTTACACGTGTCTTTTGACAAATGCCATATGGCCAGTCTGCCATTAGATAGTTCAGATAATTGCGACAATGCATTATCGAGGCTGGAGATCAAGCGCAAGAGAAGTGGAAATACACACCCAGAAAAACCTATGAAGCCATGACTCAGAAAACAAAAACACTAACCTGCCTCCTCAGTTCTTACTTTTTCTGAGGGTAAACTGGGTTCTCCACCTCCGATTTTGTTACTGGCTACAACCCGAAATTCGTATTCCACCCATGGATTTAACTCGACTACCGTAGCTGTGTGTGTTTTCCCATCAATGACCTCAGGCACTACAAAGGAATATTTCAGAGAGGTAAACGTCTGCATGTCTTAGGGTTGACCTGAAATCCATTCATATGTACCGGTGGCATTTGCCTCTTCCCCTTTACCTGTTGTGGCCGTCTGCCAACCCACGGAGAAAGGGGTCCGTGCCTGGATAGAATAGGATATAACGGGGCTGTGGTTGTCTGTACCTTCTTTCCAAGAGAGTTGGGCTGTTGTATCTGTAATTTCATCTACCTTTACGTCTTCTGGTGGTCCAGGTGAACCTAAGGCAAAAATGCAAACAATATTTAGCAATTCCATAAACGTCATTCTCTTCTACCAATGTGAAGAACATGCCCCATAGCACTTGAATCCCTTCAACGGATCCCAATTTCAAAAGCACTTCGGGAAAAAGGACATTTACCTGGCAACAAAATTTCCACTTTTTTTCTTTCACATTCCTGTTGTTAGATATTAAATCTGTATTTTGAGCCATGAATTCCAAAGGCATAATACTCCACAATTGCAAATGAAACCTGCTTTTTGAGCCCTCTATTCAGCATGATTCCTGCACTGTTCCAAATTCAACATCCTTTACTTTTGGCGCAAAACCTTTTTCTTTAATCTTCTGGGACATCTCTGTAGTTCCCAGTTTGTAATCTAGAGCTGTTTTATTCTACCATGCACTCTGGGTATTTTTCAGCTCAGTAGCAAATCAGTACTTTGGACAGTAGCTCAGACTGGCAAATTTTCTCAGGCACCCTAGATGATCCTGTGTTTTATTTTGGAAGTAGACACACACACACACACACACACACACACACACACTATCACTACTCTCTTTCATATTAAACACTACTGCTGAATTAATGACATGCTCAATAACACATCAGCTTGGCAGCAGCTGTGGAATGCTCATTACAGTGAGAGCTATTGGAATGACAGAGTTGAGATTTTTATTTCTTTGAATTAGCACCCATCCTTATTCTCACATCTTCTGCTCTATTTGGGCAGGGGGATCAAATCAATATTATATAACTCACATGTTCATATGCTATCTCATCATGGTTTTTCAGTGAGAAAGGCTCAGTTAAGATGCGAAATTAAAGAAGCACACAGAGCCATTAATGTTTACCTCTCACTATGAGGTCAGCGGCAGATGAAACACTGTCCACCCCTGTCTGCACCACACAAACATATTTCCCACTGTGTTTCAACTGAATGTTTCTGATCATTAAATCGCCTGAAGAACTCTGTTGGAAAAAACAGGTAATGAACATATTATTAGTTTGAAAACACAGAGACTCTCGAAGGCTATGGCCAACAACACCACTGGAATAAAACCCGTATTTAGAGAGAAGACCTAGGTGGTTCCAAGACATAAGATTGCTACGATGGAAAGTATGGAAATAAAAACAGGTTAAAAACCATACATGATTGCAGACATAGATTTCTGTAGCTAAATAAACAACAAGCTTTCCCCTAGGCATTTATGGTTTCAGAGATAAATAAGGGCAGAGATTACAGTCTCAGAGTCTATTTACTTTCAATAGGGTGACACTTCTTTTTATATCCACTGCTCAGCACCAGCGCAACTCTTTTCTCTGGTTCCATCCTCTTTGCAATTATCTGCCTGAGAAGAAGACAGAAGCATTTAGGTATCTGGTGGGAGATAAAGGCAGCACGACAAGGGGATTATCATGGTTGAAACACTTTTCTGAACACTTTGAAGCTTAAAAAGCCTAATGCTATTTAATTCCTTCGCTACAGAATTTAGGGACGGTCAGTATGAACCCCTCAATAAGAAGAAATTAAAACATTTTTAACCAAAAACTAATAGCTGCCCATAAAGACATAGGCTGGCATTCCCCAGTGCCAATTAATGAAGCAAATGTATTTCTAAAAGCTCAACTTCAAATCGTCCTTGTTTTAAAAGAATGTAAAATCATGTTCGTAAAATGAGTAACTGCAGGCCAGTTTCATGCATTAGTAAAAGTATGGACTGAAATAAAACGATTTGGAAAGCAAAGCCCTTTGAAAAGGATCACTTAATGGAAAATCTCTAAAATGGTATGGAAGAGGAAGCAATAAGTAGTTTGTCTTATTAATTAAAAGGATAATTTTACTCTTGGGTTTTCCCAGTATTTGTTGAAAGATGGATTCCACTATCCTGCTTTTAGGTAATTTCCTAAGATCTCCTATCAGGTAGTTTCTTAAATATTGCTTCCTATCCTTAGGATTCTTAATGCGCTATGTATTCTCCGTTGGTTGGATTGTATGGCTTTAGCCTGAATTTCTTAGTATCAGGAAAAGGCAGATGTGAGCTGATTGATGGCTGTAATTAAATGATAATCCAGAAACTGTTGAGTTTGCACATTTTACTTTTATCAAGTTAAACTTTTTCGTTTCCCTCCCTCTTTCTTTCTCCTCAGGGTTACTTAGAAATTTATCCCCAGGACAAAGCCTTCAATGCTTGCTGACCTTTAGAAACTCTTTAGATTTTATGAGCCCCATATACTCACAGGAGGTTGATTATCATTTCTATAGGAATCTCTTATTTTCAGTGAAGTAAGAACTGTTACGATTAAATTCCATCAAGGCATTGGGATAAGCTGTTATTCTTCCCTGTGTTTATTTGCTTATTTTGAAAGCAGTTGGGTAAAAAAAGAGAACTGGAAGTAGCACTGTCTTTTTGTCCTCAGACACATGAATATAGCTTTTAGGCACATAAGCTCGTTTTCTTTCTTGAAGGAGTAAAAAAGAGATTGATGTTGGGTTTGTCATTTCTGTTCACTTTGGTATTGATGGGTAGAGAGAGATATAACTTAGCTAGCTTGTGTAATAACCAAACCACCTTCCTGAAGAAATATAGTTAGGCTCACCATGAAGGGAAATATAATTTTTAATTATATTTTACACTGCAGAGTGAAAACGGAAGCAATAAACATGTAGACGGTAGGAACCATTGATTTTTTTTTCAGCACCAACATGAAACTGAGTGGATGAATACATAAATGAAAAATAAAATGTAGCAAAAACTAAGGATCCTGTACTTAATTTTTGTCTTTCTCAGTAGACTATATTTATATTGTTCCTCTTCTAGTGCTTTTTCTCTCTCACTCTATCTATTGTCTTTTCATGGAGCAATATGAAGAGTCAAGATTCATCTTAACAAAAGTTCATCGAATGCTTGCCGTATTAGACTCACTCGAGGTTAGAGAAGTGTGTTATACATGACCTCTGCTCTCTAGGATGTAAACCCAAGTCAGGGATATATAAATATATATGAAACAAGTTATGTTTACAAATTTAGAGAAGTTATTTAATAAAGGTTAAATAAAATCACATGGCACATACCATGTGTACACAACCTCAGAATGCAGGAGGCAGGAGATTTTTCAGTCCTGCCGAGGATGTGGAGCAACCGGTACTCTTGTTATTGCTAATGGGAATGGAGACCGGTGCAATCACTCTGGAACCTTGTTTAGAAATATCTACTAAGGCAGGATATACCCATAATCTACAACCCGGCAATTCCGTTCCTAAGTAATACATACTTTACAGAGATGTGTGTGTATGTTCATCAAGACATTTACAAGAACGTTTGTGGCAGTACTAACCATAATAGCTAAAGAATGGAAACAACCTAGTCAATCAATGAACCATAACTAAATAAATCAATGAACCATAACTATATAGACTGACATAGCTAAGTCTCAACATAAAAGATATAAATCAGATAGAAAGGAGTACAATGATACTAATCTATCATATCATAAATCTAGACTGTGACTATCTTTGGAGGGATATTTAGGACTGCAACGAGGCATCACAGGGACTTCTGGAATAGGGGTCATGTTGCTTCCTGATTTCATCGTTGGTTACCTGAATGTGTTCATTTTGTGAAAATTCACTGGGCTACACACTTACAATTTGTGTATTTTTTGGCAGAACATAATAACTCTCAAGATGCAGCTGTTATAATGTACAACTATAGCTCTAAATGCTCCACTATAAATAGGACCATCAGTGAAAAGGTCAAATAACATGGCTGTTATTCTAAACTCCAGTTTCTTTCACAAGAATTAAATGTTTAATAATAAAAGTGCAATTAATTAGAACATTCTATAACTTCTTATTAAGATGCAATTGATTATTCCCAGACATTAAAAAAAGATAAAAAAGGAAAAGGAAATTCCAAAGGGAAGTTTCACTTATATCAAACCAATTCTTGTCCCCATCAATTTTCACTGCTAATGGTTAGAATATAGTTTGTTACTGATTAACTATGATAAAGGGGACAGGAGAGGAATGTCTGAAAAAACCCAAGTAGCATTAGTCTAATTGTGGTAAAATAGCACTTGATAGATTATTTTTCAGTATATTTATCAGTAAAATTGCATCTATTATTTAGATACATTTAGAAACATGCTTCTAATTCCTCAGAGTGTAAGTGTAAAACAACTTACAAACATTAATAATCTTTGAATAAATTCTTAGGAACACTAATAACCCTTTGAATAAAAATAGCTTCTACTTTATTATCTGCTAAATTAGTTTGTTAGTCTTTCTTTGTATTGTTTTCCTAAACTCTCCTTTGTCCCCCTTCCCTCAAATAGAACGGACTAGAATTGGGACAACGCAGAGTCAAAGCTTCATTTTCTTCACTTCGCTTATCCCTATGGCCCTTAAAACGTCCCCCTCCAAGTGCAGCACTGTAATCCCCAGTCTTTCCAGAAAACAAGTCCTTTTTCTATGCCGCTGATCACAGCATTATTTGAAAATGGAGCTTTTAGCAGTGCAAGAGGCCTATTTCTACAGCTTCAACAGGGGTTTAAGAAGAGGGAGACATTTCCCTAAGTCATATGAATTTTAGCTCTTTCTCAGAAGCACTATCTTTTTAAATAGGATCATTCATTCCAAAACTATTCATTAAGCAATGGTTATACTTTAGTCGCTGGGGATACAATAGTGAGGGAAAAAACCAGTCCTTATGTTCATGGAGCTTACAGTTGAAAGACAGCCATTAATCAAATGACTACCACAAATCAATGTAAAATTACAGTGTAATGCAAGTTCAAAATACACAGACGAATCTATGATTCTGGAGTCTCAATGTATTGATAGTTGAGCTAAGATTTGCAATATGAATACAAGCTATCTAGCAAAAGAGGTTAAGAAAAAAATGGTCTACATTAGAGCACTTACACATATGCAGAGACTCTAAGGCAGGTGACAACAGAGTCTCTTGTGGTAGTGGGAGGGATAGGCAATGTCAGGGGGGATAGTCAATCCACAAATCCATAGGAATAGGCCTCTCCCACTACCAAAAGCTCCATTTCTGTCCCCAGAAAACTAAAATTTCACTGTAGCTAATTTCAGGTTCATATTCATGTCTTAATGATAGTAAATTTTTTATTATATTTGAAAAAACTTGTAAGCTTTTCTAGAATTACTTAATTATCTAATTAGTTGTTCACCTAATTATATAGATTTCTCCTAGAAAAGATCATATTTCCAGAACATGTTACAGGTATAAACAGTATATGGATTTATAAGTCAAATCACCTTTGAAATAAATGCTAACAGAAAATCCAGTGAGTGCATGAGACGAAAAAGAAGATAAGCTTGTTAACTTTTTCCCTATATTTTCTTAGGTGACGATGCTAGTGGAATTTTTGATGCAGTTGAAAAACCACTCTGCACTGAAAGAAAAATACTGCATGATGTGATAACCCACGCCAGCTGGAGGTAAGAAAGAGACAACTCATTCCTAATTACACGTAAGCTGAGAGTACATCGTGAGATCTACCATATGCTACAAATCAAGGTATAAAATAAACCTTGGAACTTGGAAAACCTCTAGACCCCTGCAAATGTAGCGTGCACTCTGAATAAAACAAATTTTCAGCAAAAACTAATTTCCTAGTAAGCACTCTTGATGTACATGCTGCTGCTGGACTGCCAAGAAGCATAATTTTCCAATTTAAGGGGAAAAAAAGCATTTTGACAACTATTTGGAAGGCAAGGTAGAATAGAAGCTCCTCCTTTTTAAAAATCACTTTACACAGCCTGTTTCTGTATAGATTCCAATGTTAATCATTCATCCCGTCACTGGGTTGCCTTCCAAGTCCTGACACTGCATGTAAATCATACACAGGTGACTAGGGAACAGTCAAGCCTACAGGTTACTTCTGAAACCTGAGTGGTGTTTTTCTCTGTGAAGGCCCCTAAGGGAATTGGTGGGAGATGGGTCACCTCTGTATTTCTGACCAACCAAGTTAAATCTTGCCCCATCCCTACCCCAAATGGCTGCAACAAGGCCACCTTTGTTACAAATGGACACTGCTCACCCAAGGAACAGAAATAATTGGCAACCACTGAAACATGAAAATGGGCCCTAACACTGTAAACACTTTTAGTTTTTCCAACTGATTAATAATTTCATCTGAAACTGTCTGATGCCTGGTTGTCCAAACAGGTGATATTTAGTGCAGGTAATATGCAATCCGTTCACATCAAAATTTTTCGACCTTCTTTGGTACCAATAAACTGAAATAATTGATCCATTACAGGATTTAGAGCCCTAGCTTGTCCCGTCATAACTGTTTTGAAAGAATAACACATGAAAGATAAAAACTTGGTCAAAGACCTTCATACATATTTTAAACTGTGTCAATGCCCAAGTTACCTTAAAGGTATCAGCTTTTCTATTTCAACATCAGGTTCACATTAACAACTTGGGGATTTTTTTTTTCTGGCCACTGTAGTGTTTATGGAGTATCTTACTGGAAGTTGGTGATCTCAGGATCCAGTGTCTATTCCCACAGTGATTGTACCTCAGTGTTTTCTAAACTTCAACCATTAGAGTCACACCGCCACATTTTTTTTTTTTTGCCATATTCCAGTACTAACTGCTCTACTATTTACTTGTTTCTTAAACTGTTTAACTTTCTTAAATAATATGGAAGTCAATACAGAAAATGTGTACTTTTATCTAACATGGAAAACTGTCGATCACAGTAATAGTTAACTGAAAATGAAAACAGTGAGTGGAAAATAATGCCAATGGACACTGTCCAAAATAATGTAAATGGACACTAGGTGGGCACTCTCAAAGTCTCTGAGACTTGGACCTTTGCTCTTTTAATTAAAAAGGGAGATTAGCAAAAATTAGAAAATCATTCGTGACAAACCTAACACCATACTGAATTATTCTCCTTGATTTAACCTAAATGATTGAAATGAAATTGAAAATAGAATAGATCTCATTCTGCATTATTTAATATTGCCTATTGGGTACCTAGTCTGTGCTTTGCAAAACACTGGGCTACCCAGATCACTTAACCCAGTAGTTTTCAACATTGGCTGTACAGTAAATTCACCTGGAGAGTCTTTAAAAACATACCAGAAATCCCTAGGCCACATCCCGGAACAGTTAAATCAAAATGGACTAGAAAGAGGAGACCCTTTAGCTGATTCTAATGATCAGTTAGTATCTAAAAGCATTAAATGCCCGAGATTTTATATTCTTCACATCATCACTCCTCCTGGAAATAAAAGCTTCAAGATAGTCACTCTTTTCCCTAGCTCTAAAACTCTGCAATTAATAAATGCATAAAATAATCATTAAGTTAGGTTGCTTAGTGCTGGGTTTATAAGCTGAGAACAGTACACCTGTACATATTTTCATTCTGGAAGATGGGTGAGAAAACTAGTACCTGTGAAACAGGTACTATATGTCAAGTACAAGGCACATTTCCTTGACATTAGATTGCTTTGGTGTACTTGTTGTCATTTTAAAAACACTAGTCATTGAAATAATTCAACATGGTGATAGATTTCTATAGATTCATATAGCAACTTACTGTTAGTCAATGTGAATCACCCTAAGATTACTCTGAATTGATGTGACGACAGTTCAGAATGCAAGTATTTCAAGTCACAAGAGCCTACCCTGAGTAACAATTTATCTCATAGATCACAGGTCTTTTTTTTGTCTTTGTTGCTTTTACCCCCATATTAGAGGTTTAAAATACACTGGGAGCAGATCTGCCCCTTGCAGAATTATAAGGTTAGTATATGAAAAAGGGAATCCCCTGATACAAAGGCACAAAAAGCCACTGTTTCATGGAAACTTGACCAAGTTGTGCAAATGTCTTGTGCTCAGTTCTAGTTCCAATTACTCTTGCTGTGTAATAAATTACCCCCCAAATTTAGTGGCTTAAAAAACTGATGATCATTTACTCTGCTCAGCTATATATAATCTGAGCAGAGATCAGTAGGGGGACAGCTCGTCTCTGTTGTAAACCTCATCAGCTGGGGCAGCTGGAATGGGGACAGGCAAACCAGCTTACATGACTGGAGACTGGTGTCGGCTGTTGGCTGGGAGTTCAGCCGTTCTCTTAAGGTAGACCTCTCCACCATCCGCTTGGGCTTCCAAGCAGGAATTCCAAGAGAAATTGCACCAATGGAACCAGGTGGAAGTGCAGGCATTTTTATGAGCTCGCCTCAGCACTCACAGAGCACCACTCCTGCTTTTCTTTATTGATCAAAGCAGCCACAAAGGTCTACCTGGGTTCAAGACAAGAGGCGTACATTTCACCACTTGATGGGGAAGAGTGTCAAAGTCACATCGAAAGACGAGCAAGTTGGGTACAAAGTGTGCTTTTGCAGTCATCTTTGGAAAACACCATTGGACACGTCCCTCCAGATCCATTCTGTACCTGCCATACTGCTTCCTTTGGAGGCAGCTGACCTACATGGACTATGTAAAATGGTGCCCTCACTTTCTGTCTTTTCCTTGGGTTCCTCCCATCAGGAAATCTGAGGAAGGGAGAACAGTGAGTTCGTGGTATTTGTTTATCAAGATTCATCCCTGCAGGGTTGTTTTACTCTGACTGTGCCAAGAACCCAAGATAGACTTAAAACAACCCCACCAACTCTGATCTAGACGCCCTTTCATGTCAGGAGCCTATGCGTGAGCCAGAGAAAGGATACCCGCAGGCAGAGAGAATAAAATTACACTCTCTCCCAGGAGAGTTGCTCCCAAAGAGATCACACCAACTCTACTACAACTTCAGACCAATGTATTCCCACAGTTTTCCTGATGCTCTGGAAATCAATCAATCAATCTCAAAGTCATATTTAAAAAGTTGAAAAAAAAGACTAGGTTGGATGCCAAATCCAATCTATCATTAGACTATTTTTTTTGTAAACAGTTATGATCTAAAATTTTAAAGTCAGTATTAAAAAATGGTTTACAAAATCAGAGTGTTTACTGTTATAAAAAAACAGCTAAAATTCCTGGTTTTTGTGTCTAAAATTTTAAATTGCCCCAAATGAGCCGTTTATTCTTCACTTTCTTATTCATGTCCAGATCAATTAAATGGTATAATTAAATACTGCCTTGCAAAGTAGAATAATTTTCTTTCTGAAATCGGAGCATAAAAATCCAAGTCACTATGGACAATTACAAATCAATAATAAAAAGGCAAATAACCCAATTAAAAAACAGGCCAGTCACCCTGACTTCTGATTTTCAGTTGGCATATAAGCAGTTTAGCAGTCATCACTCTGTTCTAACAACAAGTAAAAGCTGAGTAACTCCTCTTCGATCTGACAGAGAAGTGAGGCCATGGAAAAAACCACTACCTTCAAAAGTGGAGAGACAGACCGACAAATACAGAGAACCACAACTTACTGGAGCAGAAATCCGCCAGCAGAAATTTCCCTGGGAGGCAGGACTGGGGTAGAGAAACCCAAACTGTGATGGGTGAATTGCTGGACGGTCAGCGTGGACAGGTCTGAAAGCTAACACTCCAGGGAACCCTGACACAGGTGGTTCCCCATCCTTTTCTGAGTTTTACCTCCAGGAGCTCTACCGGGTCCTCACAGTGAATGGTGAGGAAAGATCCCCTCATGTTTCTGGCAGGGGAAGGGAAAATGAACCATTACGAAATAAGCCAGAGCCCTCTGTTCTTCTGAACAAAGGCTGCCTTTAGGAGAAACTATTTTACCAGAGCCTAACCTGCTGGGGTTTTGTAAGAGCCTAATACGTCTCCCTAAGAAAAATACCCCAATCCTGATCCCTCTAGCTTCCCACGCGGGGGAAGGGAAATACAAAGCTCCAGTACCTCCGGCCATCCTGTCTCACCAGATGGGAAAGGGGGAGATGAAGAAGCACTGCGGAAGTTCACAGTGCAGGGGCACAGGCTCACCAGAACAGCAGACCAAGTCACAGGCCTGGAGAACACTTCCTCTCACCCCCCACAAACTCACTACGGTATCTGTAAAGGCCTGCTCACTGCAGTTCCTTTCAGCTAGCGCATCACGTATGCCTTTCAACAGAACAATTACCAGGCATATGAAAACGCAGAAAACACAGTGTTAAGAGGCTGAATACACATCAGAACAGGCATCAGATACGGCATGAAGTATCAGACCAGAAGTTTTAAAGAGCTATGATTAATATGCTAAGGGATTTAATGGAAAAAATAGATTGCAAAAAGAAATGGATAACGTAAGCAGAGGGACGGAAATTCTAAAAAACAAAAAAGAAATGCTAGCGATCAAAAACACTGTAAAGAAATAAATAATGGCTTTCATGAGCTCATTAGTAGACTAAACATGGCTGAGAAGACAATCTCTAAGCTTGAGGATATGACGATCAAATCTTCCAAAACTTAAAATGAAAGATGAAACAACTGAAAATAAAGAACAAAATACTTAAGAACTGTGTAATGGAGATATCAGAAGGAGAAGAAAGAGAAAAAGGAAACAGAAGTAATATTTGACGCAGTGGTGACTGAGAATTTCCCAAATTTATATCTGAAATCAAACCACAGGCCTCTCTCCAGAGAGAACGAAAATGATAGGTCAGAAACACGGCCCTCCATAAAGAAAGGAAGAGCATCAGAAAACAAATAAGTGAAATATTCTTAATTTATCTAATAGATAACAGTTTTTTCAAAATAATAATTCACTGCTAGGAGGAAAGCAAAACTAAACATACTCGTGCCATATGACCCAGAAATCTTACTCCTTGATATGTACCCAAATTGAAAACTTATGTCCACACAAAACCTGCACACAGATGTTTAAAGCAGCTTTACTCATAATTTCAAAAACTTGGAAGTAAACAAGGTGGCCTTCAGTAGGTGAGTGGATAAACTACTATATCCAGTCAAAAGAAAAAAGAGCTATTATGCCATTGAAAGATATGGAGGAAACATAAATGTATAGTACTAAGTGAAAGAAGCTAATCTGAAAAGGCTACATACTACGTGATTCCAACTATAGAACATTCTAGAAAAAGCAAAACTATGGAGATAGTAAAGATTATTGGTTGCCAAGGGTTGGGGGAGGGAGAGATGAATAGATGGAGCATAGAGGAATTTTAGGGCAGTGAAACTACTCTGAATGATACTCTAATGGTGGATACATGTCCTTATATATTTGTCCAAACCCAATGAATGTACAGCACCAAGAATGAACGCTAATGTAAACCACGGACCCTGGGTGATAATGATGTGTCAATGTAGGTTCATGGATTGTAACAAATGGACCACTATGATGCAGGATATTGGTAGTGGAGTAGGTTGTGCACGTGTGAGGACAGGGGTTGTATGGGAACGACTCTTTGCACTTTCCACTCACTTTTGCTGTGAGCTTAAAACTGCTCTAAAAATAAAATTTATTAATAAAAATAAGTTAATAAAATACTTATTAATAATTAATAACAAGTAAAAAATAAATAAAAATTTTACAAGTCACAAAGGACCACATCCTTCATGATTTCTTTATATGAAATGTCCAGAATAGGCAAATACCAGAGCAGAAAGTAGCTTTGTGGTTGCCTGGGGCTGGGAGTGTTTGAAGGTGGAGGAGTTGGGGGAATTATGGATAATGGGTGTGAGGTCTCTTTCTGAAGTAATTAAAATATTCTGAAATTGATGATGGAGGCACATCTCTTTGAATATAGTAAAAGCTATTTAATTGTATACTTTAGTTCAATTATATGAATTATTTCTCAATAAAGGTGTTAAATAAATAAGCCATCATGAATAAAAGGTAATGCTATGATTAGCAGACACCCTTTACCTCCTCATTCAGTTTGATTGATCTGTTCATTTTTTGGATTTATTAGATTTAAGCCTATTTTTGACAAGTCCTCTTTTTTCAGAATGTATTCATGAACCTTAGCCCCACCCCCTTTGCCAAACAAAACCAAACCAAAATTATAAACTACTAGTTCTTTCCTCTGCCTCCAGAGATGAGATATTTTAAATCTGCAAATCACAGATGCAGGTAAATATCTGTTAATCACAATTTGGAGGATCTGAAGTAGTCATAATCAATATCGAATGAATTGTTACTGACTCTCTTAGAACTTTCTTTAGAGATTTTTTTTAAGTATTTGTACATAATGGTGTTTGGATTTTCATGTGCTGGTATATACACAAACATATTTACAGGAACACAAACATACACATTACTGTCTCGGATGGTAGCTTATAGTTTTCAACTGGCTAACAGTAGGGTGGGTCCAGTGGTGGAATCCCAGTATGTCCTAAGCTCAACAGTGAACAACTGACAACCCCACCCTTGAGAAAAAAGTCAATTCCTAAGAATTGGAGTGATGTCATTTTATGAAAGGTTTGTGGGGAAAAATATGAAATTCACAACAAAATCTCCCTGAAATATTCTTTAAACATCTGCATCTCTCCCAAAGTTTCTCTCCTAGTATCACTAGCCTATCTAACTTCCCCAAAGTTTCTTATGTAACCCTCCTTGAACACTAGTTCTAAAATCTTCATATTCCCCTTCAAATTCCTACAGCTTGAATATCCCATTCAACCCAAGAAAAGTTATGAAAACTATTAGGAAAAGAAGAATACAGATTTTTTGACTACGTGAAAATGAAAACTTTTACTCTATGAGTGATAAAATAATAGACAAAGTTAACATAAAAGTGACATACCAAAGGAAGATATTTCCAGTGACTCACACTAAGATATAATAAATAGCTTGACTACATAAGGACCTACTGTAAATCTGTAAAGCAAAAGGCTTGACTTCTAATGGAAGAAATGAGCAGAGGACACAAATCTGCAAGGTATGGAAGAGGGACAGGAAATGGCCAGTACACACTGTGAATTTGTGTGTAAGTGAAGGATTTCCTGCTGTGACCTAAGGAGAACACTGTCCAATGGACACAAAATATACATGAGATGAAAATCTATTATATGCAAATGTCAATATCACTACTGTGTTTCTAGCAAAAATAAAATAGGTCTTATCTGGCTGATGGTTGTCTTGAAGCAGTGTGTGTTTTGTTTTTGTAACTTTCGGAAGTCATTCCCTATTGCTAGATTTAAAATAATTTTTTGAACACTCTTCTATACAATAACCCAGGCAGCTGGGCTATTGTGAATTTCTCTAGCTAGAAATTAGGTAATTTTTTGTTTTCTGCAGAAGTAACGATGCATTTCATGAGTCAGTATTAAGCCCCCAATTTTCTTGATTTGGAGGAGTCAGTCATAATTCTGAATCTTTCTTAAGTATCCAAATTACTAATAAGCAAAATGGAGAGATTCTCCATCTTACTATTAATCTGAGAAATGAGAAACTGTTGATAATGAGATATCACTTCTCAACCATCTGTTTGGGAAAATTTTTATTTAAAAAATCAAGGGAAAAAATCATGTGTGGGAAAGAATGTGGGGCAACAGGCACCTCCTGCTCTGCTGATGGGAATGTAAATTGCCGCAGCTTTCCCAGAGAACACTTTAGAAGCAATCCTACCAGCGCTGCTGGTAGCAGTAACAGCAACAGCAAGAACAACCGCAGCCAACAGCTAACATGGGTTGTTCTGAAGTATTTTATACACTTACCTCAGAATAAATGACTAGTATCACATCAGTTTTACAGATGAAGAAACTGAGGCAAAGAAAGATTAACAACAGTTCACAGGAGAATGCAATAGGTTAAAAGAGATGGAATTTTGAGTACCGATGTTTTAATGATGCAACTATATGTATAATTCCAGTCCTATCCAGCAATTCATACGTGAACAAATACCCCCCAGAAAAATTCCTGGGAATTACTGACAAGGTGTCATTACTCTTCTTTCAAAATACTGTTAACTATTCTTTTCCTTACCTAAATACTCTCAGAATTGTCTAAAGTGGTGTCTGATTGCTAGTCATTCTAGAAGCATGGGAAAAAATTGAAGAAAAATGAAAAGCCTTACATTATAATAGCTGCTTTATTTCATCTAGGAGCACTGATTTTTTTTTTTCATGATTCTTTCCCTGTCTCTCTCCACATCCAATCCATCCATCCATCCATCCACCCTAAGAGAGTACTGGAGTTGTCTTTATTTAGGCCTTGTGTACTTGTGCAAATTATTAACATGCATTTTATATATCTTTTGAGGGATCTTTTTGTCCCGTTATACTGCTTATTGGTCACTGTTGATACATAAGTAAGCTATTACTTTTTGTGAATTTATCTTGTATCCCAGTAGTTGACTGAACTCTGATTAGTTTTTAAAAATTTTAGAGTTGATACTATTGGGTTTTGAGTAGCCCTGATATCGTTTTGTCCAAATAATGGTAATTTTGTTTCCTTATTTCTAAAGTTATAATTGGCCCAAACACCTCCAAATGGTTTCAAAGTAATGGTACCTGTGTGCATTCTGTCTTATTGTTGATTTAAATAAAAGTATTCCTGATATTCCCTTTAAAGACATTTCTGAGATGTGGAAGAAGTATTTTTCTGTTCCTACAACGGGTCATTAATTTTATTGAATGTCTTATAAATGCCCACTGAGAATACAGTGGTCTATTTTATTATATCTATTGATATGAAGCACGCACATTTCCTAGATCATCATCTAGTGTTTATGAAAGTTTACTCTTTCAGTATGATGTTCAGTTGTTTTTTGCTAAAACTTTATTTAGGTTTTCATACTCTATTCATGAAATCGATTCATATTTACTAATTATTTGTTATCTTGCCAGGTTTTGTTCTCAGGAATATGCTAACCTTACAAAATAAATTGAAAAGATTTAAAACTTTTTATATTGTCAAATAGTCTATATAACAATTTAGCTATTTCTTAAAATCTTAAAAAAAATTACCAGTAAAATTCTAGCCTTAGAATCTTTTTATTTGTGGGGGAAACGGGGGGGGGGGGCTGTTACTAATTTACAGTTTTTCATGATTATGAATCTACTTAGCTTTTTAAATTCTTATTAATTTTGATCACTTATATACTCCCCCAAATTTTCTACTTAATTGGGTTTTCATATATATGACTTGAACATGGAATATTCTGTTTATTTTTAATTCTTTCTCACCCATTACGTTCTCTTTCTCATTTCTAATTTTAGCTGCTTTAACCTTTATTCTTCATTAATATTTTCCAGAGCTTGTCTATTGCTTTTGGACATTGCTCCATCCATCCATTTATTCTTCCATCTCCTTAATATATAGTTGTTTTGTTACTTTCTTTCCTAAAATTTACAAGGGTGTGAAAAAGATGAAAAGGAATGTGTATTTTCTATTTTTAGGATCAATTTTTAATGTGTATCTGTTACTTCCATTATAAAATAGTATTAAATTGTGTTTCTGATTTTTGGCAAATGATCTGTTGATGGTTGAAAGAGGAGCTCTCAGACTACATGACAATTTAGTTTCTCATTTTCTATTTGTTTTTGACTTGATATATTTTAATGGTACATTAATTGGAATATTATGATTTATGATTATTACCCCTGCATGGCAGAGCAAACTTTTTTCAAAATAAATTTACCTTTTTTACTCTTAAAGTTTGCCTTGAATTCTTATTATTTTTTAAATTAGTAATTGTTACCGTGTTTCTTTTTGTTGAATTTGACTGATAAATATTTGCACATCTTTTCATTTACAGCCTTGGTTTTTGTTGTAACTCCGCTGTCTTTATGGGTTTTAATTCAAGTTACATGTTACTTGGTTTGACTGCTGCTCGTCTTCTTATAAATTTAAATCTTACAGGGTTTCCACTAGGGGTGGATTGGACCATTCATCTTAACAAACATTGTACGTAATAAACGCAGCCCTGGGATACTAATCATACCCTAGGTAGGAACTGAGACTCTAGGATGCCTGGCTGAGCAAACAATGAGTTAGTGAAATAAACTCAACTTCAACTCTTTTGCGCATTTCCCCGTTTCCAATAGGCATTGGAGAACCTTTGTTTTTTCATCCCCAAATAGCTTTGTGGGAGGGGCTGGGCTTCAGGGATGTATGCTCAAGATGAATAATATTAATTCCCCTGGTCTAATCCCCAACTTTTATGGACTCATTACTGGATGTATTCTCTAAAGGATCCTTCCAAGTCAGTTTATATTTTGAATTTGGACAAGATATAAAATTTATAAGACACTCTAAGTGGGAGATGTTTACAAACGCAGCGTGTCACCACAGGCAGTGTTTGAATGAGTGCTTTACCTCAGTTCTGTATTTAAAATGCACACAAAACCTCTTACAGAATTTTGTGTTGTAAAATAACTGCTATTGTCAAACTTTTAGTCCTCATACCTAAGTAATTCTATGAAATAAATCAAGTCACGGTGACCATATTGTATTATTATACACAAAGGATTTCTTTCAAAGATACTCTTTTCTGCCACTGAGAGCTGGGAAATATATCAGGTCTCAAGCTCTCAAGCAGCTGCTGTCACTAGACTGAGATTGTGGCCTGTGGGAGATAAATCACACCAAAGGCAGCCAGTTCAGTGAGTCGCAGATTGGTTGTCACTGCTAAACCTCTTATTGCTTCCAGTGACTTTTATCCACACACATTCTAATTCATCATAGATCCAATCCCATAAAACGTGTGAAGCTCTCTAGCTTGGCTCTATACATTCCTCATTTCTAAAGTATCTGCCGCACATCAGGTTTATCAAAGCATATCTATTTAAACATCCTTACAATATACAGGAAACTTCTGGGGTGTTTAGGTTCGACAGTTTCTAACTACAGTCAGTCTCCATAATGGAATATGTCTAAGTCCAAAAGTTAGCTTATCAAGGCAAGCCAAATTATTCTTGAACGTTCTTAAAAGCATACTTAAATTTCCAGGCCCTTAAATCCTTAGGTACCAGCCAAAAATGTTCTTTCATTTCTCTTGAATTTGGGGGCCATTATCTCCTTTTTCCTGTCAGTGGAAGCTTAGATATATTTAAAAGCTGAGAAAGAAAGATTCTATACTGGGAACTGGGTGAATGATGTAATCTCTTTTTTCTCTCTCTCTCTCTTTTTTTCTTTTTTTTTGCATGGAGTGGAATTTTTTTTTTTTTTTGCATGGAGTGGAATTCTGTTGGTTAAACATGGCTATGATAGAATGCTACCGTAGACATATTGTCGGGACTGTGTCTCTTCCTATTACTGTGCATATATAAAATTTATGTACACGTAACTACATACATTCTTACCTACATAGGCACAACTACATATGGAGACATCTAGGTATAGCCCAAAGGGAGAGAGCACAACGTTCCTGGAAGAGGGACCAGTGTGTGCAAAATCTTGTGGTGGGAGGGAACATGGCAAATACTAAAAACTGATGTGAAAAGAAACCAGAAAATGGGGAACAGAAAGTTAAGTAACTCATGCAAGGACATCACCTAGTAAGCAATAGAATCTAGACCTCACCTGTATCTGAACCCAAATCCCCTGCTTCTCTAATTACACCACACTCTGCCTATAACCAAGATTTGCTTGGCAAACAATGGACTTAAGTGGATGCCTTTTACTGCTGACTTATTTATACAACTCTGATTTGTCCCATGGAACAAAGCCTGTATATGACCCATATTTCTCCTTTGTGATGTGTCAATTTGCTTTGGACAGTTGGCTTAATAAGCTTTTCTGAATGCTATATATTCTGACTGTGCAGAAACCTACAACTGCTCTTGAGACAGGACGGAAAGGGGCAGGATACAACCACTAGATAAATGAAGAAGGGGTGCAGCCCTTAGGATGTGATAAAAACTGGCTGGAACCGGCTGAAACCAAGGTGGCATGGAGAACAGTCTGGTCCTTGACCTTTAGCTCATTATACCTTCATTATAATACTGAAAGTGGCCCAATTCCTGGAGATCCTCACCCTTTCCTGGAATAGCAAGAACATTCCTCCTACTCCTTAGCACGTGATATTACTCAGCCCACAAAAAAAAGACCAACCCCACGCCCTGGGGCCACTCTCACTTTCTGAGCAGGATCGCATTCTGCCTATGGAATGTGTCCCTCTAAATAAATTTGCTTTCACTTTACTTTGGCTCGCTCTTGAATTCTTTCCTGCTTGAAGCCAAGGACCCTCACTTGGAGGTCTGTCCCAAGGACTCGAGCGGGTCCCTGGACGTGACAATTTCCTCTCCTCCAGCACTGTCAGCACACTGCTTTGGCATGACACGCAAGTCTACACAACACATCTGATCTAAACTGGAGCTTTTGGATTTTCCCAAAAAGGTGTGTATTTTTTTTTTTTTTTTTTTACAATGAATGAATATTGAATACCCAGAGTCGTCTCAATGACAAGTGGCTGAAACAGCTGAAAGCTGCCAGTTAGATTTTCCATTTTCTAAACTACCCACCCTCTTTTTAAAACATGGCTCCTACACTATCCAGCTTTCTAAGCAACTTTCCCAGTTACCGGCTTCTCCCTCACATTTTGTTGCTTTTGAAAACAGGGGATATATCTATGCACACACTGGGATAAAAGACAAGCAGACTCCTCGGTCTTCAGTGAATGCTGCAGTGAATACACAGAGGACAAGAGCTGTTATATGACTCCCTTCTCATGCAACAGGAAAGCAATTTACTTAATTGCTTGTGCTTGAGGGTAATGTCATCTTGTATGGCTTACATTTTATACTGATGGGAGAATACTAAGTTACTAATGGCACAAGTCAATAAAAAAATTCATAGGCCATGAATGAACATGTTAGAAAAAGACCAGAACTGGCAAGTGACAGGTTTAATTCATGCAGTTTCATGTTTCAGATACGTGATTCCTGTAGAGAGATGACTGACTCAATACCTTACGTAGAACCTATCAAGTAACACAGGAGCAGTTAAGTTACAGTATTATCTTGAATATTCTTAATTCCAAGACCCTCTTAGAGAAAGCAGCCATCTAGCTCAGTCTCAGTGAAATGTTTGTTTGAGGATGTTTGATGCATATTAAAATCAAACTGCTGGGACTTCCCTGGTGGTCCAGTGGTAAAGAATCCACCCTACAATGCAGGGGACTCGGGTTCCATCCCTGGTCAGGAAGCTAAGATCCCACATGCCGCGGGGCAACTAAGCCCGCACACCACAACTACTGAGCTCGCGACTCAACTAGAGAGCCTGCGTGCTGCAAACTACAGGGCCCACAAGCTCTGGAACCCGCACGCCACAACTAGAGAAGAGAAAACCGGCACGCCACAACTAGAGAGAAGCCCGGGAGCATCAACGAAAGATCCTGCATGCCACAACTAAGACCCGACACAGCCAAAAATAAATTTTAAAAAATAAATAAATAATAAATAAATCTTTAAAAAAAACCAAATCAAATCAAAGTACTTTGGGTTTTTAGTCTTTTAATGTATATTTCTTTAGCATTAGCGCAGACGAAGGACATTGTATTGGATACAATATTATCAGCAGTTCACAATCGAGGAGATAAATCACAGTATTATCTACATTATACAGCAAAGGCAATTAATGTTTCAAATCAAATTCTTTATGAATTAAAGTTAGGGCAAGAGCTGGGTTACAGCAGTGAAGGTAACATTCTAGCCTTTTCTTTTTTCCCTTGACTCCTCTCCAAGGAAAGGCAAATGATAAACCCTAAGTACGGAGTAAAGAGTTGGCTGAGGATACTGGCATATGCCTTTTCCTGCTGTCATAGAAAAAATCAGTGACTTAGAAAAAAAAAAGCACTTAAAGCAATAGTAAAAGAAATGTCAATGGTTTGCAGCAATTGGTGAAGTTCTTGAAAGCCTTGAATCAGTCAGAACAATTTGGAAAACTAGAACTTCGAAAATGGAGTAAGCCAGATGATAGAACATAGAAACAGCATTGAAATTGTACTTAATTGTGGCTAGGTATCTAAATATCGCCTTTTTTTTTTTTAAAGACCAGCTGTAGTGGGTCACTAGGGCTGCTGTAACAAAGTAACACAAACTGGGTGGCTTCAAACCACAGAACTTTATCCTCTTAGAGTTTTGGAGTCCACAAATCTGAAATCAAGCTCTCTCTCCCAAATTTCGAGGGTAAGACCCTTCTTCCCTGCCTCTTCTAGGTTCTGGCAGCCCCAGGCATTCTGTGACTTGTGCCTCCATCTTCACAGGGCCATCTTCCTTGTGTCTATGTTCTCCTCTCTGTGTGTTTGTCTGTGCCTAAATTTCCCTCCTCTTACAAGGACAACAGGCATATTGGATTACGGCCCATCCTATTCCAGTATGACATCATCATAACTTCACTGCATATATCTGCAACAACCCTTTCCAAATAAGGTCACATTCTGAGGTACTAGTGTAAAGGACAGACTCTTCTGTATCTCCTTTACAGTCAATACTATACGCACACTCGGAACACGTCACATTTCTGACACCTGAGGTGTGTGTTTTCCACACCAAGCAATTCTCCAACACCAGGTGGTGGGGGGTCCCAAAAGTCAATTCAATTCTGACACTATCTGCCTGGAGTTAGCATCAGATCCAGAAGTTAAGGGCTCAGTCCCCTGAGACTGGCCCCTCTTCAGACAACAACTGCAAGTCTCAGACTGTCATTTGTACTTCCGACCAACCACTTACAAATTGAGGTTCCCATGACACTCTCCTTGGGTTCAGTAATTTGCTAGAATGGCTCACAGAACTCAGGGTAACATTTATTTACTTTATGATACTTTATGTATCATAAAGGATACATATAAACAGCCAGATGAAGAGATACATAGGGTGAGATCCAGAAGGGTTCCAAGTACAAGAGCTTCTATCCCAGTGGAGTTGGAGTGTGTCACCCACCTCGCATGTAGATATGTTCACCAACCCAGAAGCTCTCTGTGATGAAAAGTACTTTACTTTTGGGATTTTTATGGAAGCTTCATCACATAGGCCTGATCCATCATAAATTCACTGCCCAGCCCCTCCCTCCTTCCTGAAGGAGGGAGGGGCTGGGCAGTGAATTTATGATCGATGGGGAGTGCTGAAGGTTCCATGTTTCTAATCATGGCTTGGTCTTTCTGGTGACCATCCTGAAACTATCCAGGAGTCCACAGCGTCACTTCATTAGGACAAAAACACATTTCATCACGCAGGAAATTCCAAGGGTTTTAGGAGGTCTGTGCCAGGATCCAGGGAAAAAGGCTAATAATCCTATTATTATTAGCCTCTACCACAATCCTATCACAACTAGGCCTTAGGATTTGAACTTATCTTTTGAGGAAACATAATTCAAGTCCTAACACAATCCTTTCAAGTTGCACACAATCCTAACACATTAATAGACCCCATGTATATACATATATACATTTAAGAAGAAATATTGGTGGTGGTTTTTTTTGTTTTTTTTTTGACCTGGCCATGTGGCTTGCAGGATCTTAGTTCCCCGACCAGGGATTGAACCCGGGCCATGGCAGTGAAAGTGCCAAGTCCCAACCACTGGACCACCAGGGAATTCCCAAGAAATATTGTTAAATAAATATAGCTGAATTGACCATCATATCGTTTTGTCCATAAGAAGAAAACCCAGACTCTACTATGATGTACCACTGACATCTTAGCCAAAATGAACGAAGCTAAACCCTGTGTCAAAGAAAACAGGCCTGCAAGGGAAACTGGCCTCGTGATGATGGATTCACAGACATGTGGCCAGGTGCAAGGCCTGCTGTTAGTCTGTGCGGTTCACAACACTGCGTTCCTTCTTAACAGTTCTCCTCAAGGTGTCCATTTTCCCTTGAAATCTGTAATTCTTCCTCACATAGAACCATCGCAAACGAGGAGGCAGAATGAAACAAGAGAAAGTATTTGTGTTTTGGGGACTCACAGATCTAGGCTTGGATGTAAGTTCCACCACTAGCTAGCTCAGTGACTCTGGACAAGTTAATATCTTTACAAATCCTTAGTTTATGCACCTGTAAAAGGGCAATGCTTACCACTGACATCCAGTGTCATTGCAACGATTAACTGGGATGAAGCACCTGGCCTGATACATGGAAGGCATTTAGCAAATGTGACTCCGTTCAACTTCATAATATATCATGTTGAAAATAAACACTTGTATAAGAACACTTTCCCTTCTGTGGAATACTAATGACAAAAGTATCGTGCAAAATAACATTTAATATAAACACAGCAAACATCGATTTTAATTAAAATTACAGTTTACGGGTTGAAGTAAATATGCTCACTTTCTGGTAATTACTATAATAAAATTAGATCATTACAGAATCGCAACCCCCGACTCACTCACAGAACAGACATTACTGGAGTAACACATATGTGCCTGATGTTTCTTTAGGGACAATATGTCAGAGACACATGTAAAAATCATGAGGAAAGTGTCACAACTTACCCCACCGACTTTCTCAAAGTGAGATCCATCTTTCTTAAAATCTGTGAGGGCCCCATTGAAATACCAGGTAAACATGATGTCTAATAGGGGGTCGTGTTGCACCTGGCAGGGCAAAATGACACTTTCGCCCACTGAGACATCCATGTTGGATGGTGCCAAAGTTATTCTTGTTGGTTCTATTGGGGAAATAATAAAGTTTTAATTAAAACTTCAGCATTTTTATTTTGATGAAAGCAATTTTCAACAGGCAGACTGTTAATCTAACTTATAGTATGTATGTGTGTATAGACATACATATGTGTCTATATACATATATATACCTCTGTATCAAGAAAAGCCTTCAAGATGAAAAGAGACATTTTGATGCAGACCCATAACATATTTCATTGGATACACAAATTCTTGTTAAATGAATTAGGGTATCTAAATTTATGGGATATAGAAGTTTAAAAATTGAAGTCACCTGTAAACAAGGGTTATAATACTACTACAAAATCAATTTCATTTTAGCTTTATTGCTTCATGAAATATACCGGTAGAAATAGAAACCACTGTATTTTCAATGACTGGAAAATGTATTACTACCAAAATTTAAATAGACTCAAACTTTTGAAAGACTACAAAAATGATGTTTAGAATAGGCAGAATACTAAGTTAAAATGTTAATTAATTTGTTTTTTCCCAAATGCAAATGTCCTTTCTATCATCACCATAGTCCTTCCATAGTTGGGAATTAAGCTTCCCTTGACTCCACTTTTCCATTGCTGCTCCCCATTTCTTTGCTCCATGTTGTAGCAAAAGTCTTCAAAAGAGGCATTTATTATGTTTTCTACAACAACAATCTTCTGATCTTCCTCCTACCCAAACCTGTGCAACCTCAAGCCTTTCCCATCTCAGTTGTTTTGACTGTTATTCTTCCTGTTGTTCACCAAACACTCTGCAGGCATCCTTCTCTTTCTTTCTCTCAGACCTCACAGTCAGTTTGTCAGCAACGCCTACTGACTCTACATGCAGAATATATGCAGATTCGAATCCCTTCCCATCAACTGCTCTGCTGCCACCCTCATCTGGGTCATTATCACTCCCGCCTGGATTACTGCAATGTCTCCTGAGGTTCCTCCCACTTCTACCCTTGACTCCCCACAGTCTGTTCTCAACAGAGCAGCTAGAGTGACCCCTTAAAAATATATTTCCCATCATTTCATTCCTCTGCTCAAAACTGTGCACTAGCCTTTACTTTTCATTCCAACTAAAAGTTGACGTCCTAACAAGGTCTACAAAACCTCCACACGATTGTCCCCAAGAAATCTACTGAACTCCATCTCCATGAAATCTTTGTTCACATCTCTCCTTCTCTGATCACTTGGGTTCATGCTCCAGCTTACTTCTCCCAAACACTCCTCTGTATTTTACAATCGTTTGCAATCTCTTTTCTTCTAAGAATTTCCTTGCCTTATATTCCTACCACTTATTTTCTTTCTACCTTTGGTAGAAGGTAAGTTTCATGTGGGCAGCATTCTTTGTCAGTTTGTTACTGAATAACCCAAGCACCTGGCACATGGTAGATACTCAGTGCTTTTCTTCAATGAATAAATGAACAAAACACATCCACAATTCTAAGTGACTCTTTTTGATAGCAAGGGTTATTCCATGGACTCAAACATCTCCAGAAAATATCAAAGATAATGGAAAAGGGGAAAGTGTACCCAAAAGATTTGACATACTAGAATAGCACAAAATAAAAGCAGACCAGCCGCATATGCTATTTATAATTCTTCTGCCCATTTTGGCAGCACAGTAACTCATGTGTCCCTGGTACACACCGTGGTGTATAAAAAAATATTAAGGACTGTTCCCTTGACTTTCACTTGTTAGAGAAAACACAAGTGCAAACGTAAGGTCGCTCTTCGTAGTGCACTGCATATTGTGAAAAACATTTTTTCCTTTGATCTTAATAACATACCACACAGTGTATCTCCATGTAAAGCAATCTTTCAGAAATGCACCTACCTGTAACAACCAAGTGTGTTGTGCCATTTGCTTTCCCAAACTGGTTTTCTGCTATGCAGGTATAAATTCCAGCATCAGCTTTAGTCACACTGGCAATTTTGAGTCCTCCATCTTTTAAAAAAGAAATTCTAAAGATACAAATGAGACAAATAAAAGTAAACTAGTCACTTTTTTTCAAAATAAATAGCGTTTTTGTTAACAGAAGTATTGTCTTAAGCTACTATATTTAAGGCAACATAAACCAGCCCTTAGCCTCCTTGGGTCTAAAGAAAATTAAAAGAAAATTTATACACACATGCACACAGCTGACTAAAAAAGAAGCTCTACCAATTCAAACATTTCTTGATATGTTTACACAGTTTTACTTAACAGCATTACTTAACATTACATCGGGTTTTGGGGATGCCTTTATCTATTAAGTGTGAAATGTTTTCTAAAAATATATGGTGAGGTAGATTACTCATGGGTTACCCGTATCAATTTGGAGAAAATAAGAAGTAGACATGACACTATTTTCCATAAATCTGAAAGTTTATGAGAAATGAGAAACCCCCTGGTGTTTCATTATGAACTTGAGAGAGTCAGATCTAACCTAGTATAAATCCATATTTTGCAAAAGAACATCTGCATGGTCACCCATGAACTACGGCAAAAATGTGGGCAACGTAAATGAACACATCTGAGTTTCTGAGCATACGCTTAAAGTACTTAAAGCTTTTGGTCTAACTAATTAACTAAGGAAACAGAAATGAACTTTACATGAGCTAGATGCTATGAGAGTCTCTGAGATCATGGTGTGAGCAAGACAGGAAGTCCCCACCTAAGAAGAACTACAATCCTGCAGCCTGTGGAACAAAATCCAAATTCACAGAAAGATAGACAAGATGAAAAGGCAGAGGGTTACGTACCAGATGAAGGAACAAGATAAAACCATGGAAAAACAACTAAATGAAGTGGAGATAGGCAACCTTCCAGAAAAAGAATTCAGAATAATAATAGTGAAGATGATCCAGGACCTCGGAAAAAGAATGGAGGCAAAGATCGAGAAGATGCAAGAAACGTTTAACAAAGATCTAGAAGAATTAAAGAACAAACAAACAGAGATGAACAATACAATAATTGAAATGAAAACTACACCAGAAGGAATCAATAGCAGAATAACTGAGGCAGAAGAACGGATAAGTGACCTGGAAGACAGAATGGTGGAATTCACTGCTGCAGAACAGACTAAAGAAAAAAGAATGAAAAGAAATGAAGACAGCCTAAGAGACCGCTGGGACAACATTAAACGCAACAACATTCACATTATAGGGGTCCCAGAAGGAGAAGAGAGAAAGGACCCAAGAAAATATTTGAAGAGATTATAGTTGAAAACTTCCCTAACATGGGAAAGGAAATAGCCACCCAAGTCTGGGAAGCACAGAGAGTTCCATACAGGATAAACCCAAGGAGAAACACGCCGAGACACATAGTAATCAAATTAGCAAAAATTAAAGACAAAGAAAAATTATTGAAAGCAGCAAGGGAAAAACGACAAATAACATACAAGGGAAACCCCATAAGGTTAACAGCTGATTTCTCAGCAGAAACTTTACAAGCCAGAAGGGAGTGGCGTGATATACTTAAAGTGATGAAAGGGAAGAACCTACAACCAAGATTACTCTACCCAGCAAGGATCTCATTCAGATTCGATGGAGAAATCAAAAGCTTTAAAGACAAGCAAAAGCTAAGAGAATTCAGCATCACCAAACCAGCTCTACAACAAATGCTAAAGGAACTTCTCTAAGTGGGAAACACAAGAGAAGAAAAGGACCTAAAAACCAAACCCAAAATAATTAAGAAAATGGTCATAGGAACATACATATCGATAATTACCTTAAACGTGAATGGATTAAATGCTCCAACCAAAAGACACAGGCTTGCTGAATGGATACAAAAACAAGACCCATATATATGCTGTCTACAAAAGACCCACTTCAGACCTAGGGACACATACAGACTGAAAGTGAGGGGATGGAAAAAGATATTCCATGCAAATGGAAATCAAAAGAAAGCTGGAGTAGCAATACTCATGTCAGATAAAATAGACTTTAAAATAAAGAATGTTACAAGAGACAAGGAAGGACACTACATAATGATCAAAGGATCAATCCAAGAAGAAGATATAACAATTATAAATATATATGCACCCAACACAGGAGCACCTCAATACATAAGGCAACTGCTAACAGCTATAAAAGAGGAAATCGACAATAACACAATAATAGTGGGGGACTTTAACACCTCACTTACACCAATGGACAGATCATCCAAACGGAAAATTAATAACGAAACACAAGCTTTAAATGATACAATAGACCAGATATATATAATTGATATTTATAGGACATTCCATCCAAAAACAGCAGTTTACATGTTCTTCTCAAGTGCGCACGGAACATTCTCCAGGATAGTTCACATCTTGGGTCACACATCAAGCCTCAGTAAATTTAATAAAACTAAAATCATACCAAACATCTTTTCTGACCACAATGCTATGAGATTAGAAGTCAATTACATGGAAAAAAACGTAAAAAACACATTACTGTTTTTTAACAATAACACATTGTTAAAACAATGTTTAACAATAACACATTGCTAAAACAACACATTGTTTTATTGTTAATAAAACAATACATTACTAAATAACCAAGAGATCGCTGAAGAAATCAAAGAGGAAATCAAAAAATACCTAGAGACAAATGACAATGAAAACACGATGATCCAAAACCTATGGGATGTGGCAAAAGCAGTTCTAAGAGGGAAGTTTATAGCTATACATCCTACCTCAAGAAACAAGAAAAATCTCAAATAAACAATCTAACCTTACACCTAAAGGAACTAGAGAAAGAAGAACAAACAAAACCCAAAGTTAGCAGAAGGAAAGAAATCATAAAGATCAGAGCAGAAATAAATGAAATAGAAACAAAGAAAACAATAGCAAAGATCAATAAAACTAAAAGCTGGTTCTTTGAGAAGATAAACAAAATTGATAAACCAGTAGCCAGACTCATAAAGAAAAAGAGGGAGAGGACTGAAGTCAATAAAATTAGAAATGAAAAAGGAGAAGTTACAACAGACACCGCAGAAATACAAAGCATCCGAAGAGACTACTACAAGCAACTCTATGCCAATAAAATGGACAACCTGGAAGAAATGGAGAAATTCTTAGAAAGGTATAACCTTCCAAGACTGAAGCAGGAAGAAATAGAAAATATGAACAGACCAATCACAAGTAATGAAATTGAAACTGTGATTAAAGGTCTTCCAACAAACAAAAGTCCAGAACCAGATGGCACAGGTGAATTCTATCAATCATTTAGAGAAGAACTAACACCCATCCTCCTCAAACTCTTCCAAAAAACTGCAGAGGAAGGAACACTCCCAAACTCATTCTATGAGGCCACCATCACCCTGATACCAAAACCAGACAAAGATACTACAAAAAAAAGAAAATTACAGACCAATATCACTGATGAATACAGATGCAAAAATCCTCACCAAATACTAGCAAACAGAATCCAACAGCACATTAAAAGGATCATACACCATGATCAAGTGGGATTTATCCCAGGGATGCAAGGATTCTTCAATATATGCAAATCAATCAATGTGATACACCATATTAACAAGTTGAAGAATAAAAACCATATGATCATCTCAATAGATGCAGAAAAAGCTTTTGACAAAATTCAACACCCATTTATGATAAAAACTCTCCAGAAAGTGGGCATAGAGGGAAACTACCTCAATATAATAAAGGCCATATATGACAAACCCACAGCAAACATCATTCTCAATGGTGAACAACTGAAAGCATTTCCTCTAAGATGAGGAACGAGACAAGGATGTCCACCCTCACCACTATTATTCAACATAGTTTTGGAAGTCCTAGCCACAGCAATCAGAGAAGAAAAAGAAATAAAAGGAATCCAAATCGGAAAAGAAGAAGTAAAGCTGTCACTGTTTGCAGATGGCATGATGCTATATATAGAGAATCCTAAAGATGCCACGAAAACTACTAGAGCTAATCAATGAATTTGGTAAAGTTGCAGGATACAAAATTAATGCACAGAAATCTCTTGCATTCCTGTATACTAATGATGAAAAATCTAAAAGAGAAATTAAGGAAACACTCCCATTTACCACTGCAACAAAAAGAGTAAAATACCTAGGAATAAACCTACCTAAGGAGACAAAAGACCTATATGCAGAAAACTGTAAGACACTGATGAAAGAAATTAAAGATGATACCAACAGATGGAGAGATATACCATGTCCTTGGATTGGAAGAATCAACATTGTGAAAATGAGTATACTACCCAAAGCAATCTACAGATTCAATGCAATCCCTATCAAATTACCAATGGCATTTTTTACAGAACTAGAACAAAAAATCTTAAAATTTGTATGGAGACACAAAAGACCCCGAATAGCCAAAGCAGTCTTGAGGGAAAAAAACAGAGCTGGAGGAATCAGGCTCCTTGACTTCAGAGTATACTACAAAGCTACAGTAATCAAGACAATATGGTACTGGCACAAAAAAAGAAATATAGATCAATGGAGCAAGATAGAAAGCCCAGAGAGAAACCCACGCACCTATGGTCAACTAATCTATGACAAAGGAGGCAAAGATATACAATGGAGAAAAGACAGTCTCTTCAGTAAGTGGTGCTGGGAAAACTGGACAGCTACATGTAAAAGAATGAAATTAGAACACTCCCTAACACCATCCACAAAAATAAACTCAAAATGGATTCGAGACCTAAATGTAAGACCAGACACTATAAAACTCTTAGAGGAGAACATAGGAAGAACACTCTGACATAAATCACAGCAAGATCTTTTTTGATCCACCTCCTAGAGTAATGGAAATAAAAACAAAATAAACAAATGGGACCTAATGAAACTTGAAAGCTTTTGCACAGCAAAGGAAACCATAAACAAGACAACCCTCAGAATGGGAGAAAATATTTGCAAACGAATCCACGGACAAAGGATTAACCTCCAAAATATATAAACAGCTCATGCAGCTCAATATTAAAAAAAAAAAACAACCCAATCCAAAAATGGGCAGAAGACCTAAATAGACATTTCTCCAAAGAAGACATACAGATGGCCAAGAAGCACATGAAAAGCTGCTCAACATCACTAATTATTAGAGAAATGCAAATCAAAACTACAGTGAGGTATCACCTCACACCAGTTAGAATGGGCATCACCAGAACATCTACAAACAACAAATGCTGGAGAGGGTGTGGAGGAAAGGGAACCCTCTTGCACTGTTGGTGGGAATGTCAATTGATACAGTCACTATGGAGAACAGTATGGAGGTTCCTTAAAAAATGAAAAATAGAATTACCATATTACCCAGCAATCCCACTACTGGGCATATACCCTGAGAAAACCATAATTCAAAAAGACACATGCACCCCAATGTTCACTGCAGCACTATTTACAATAGCCAGGTCATGGAAGCAACCTACATGCCCATCAACAGACGAATGGATAAAGGAGATGTGGTTCATATATACAATGGAATATTACTCAGCCACAAAAAGGAACGAAATTGGGTCATTTGTGATGGATGGATGGATCTAGAGAGTGTCATACAGAGTGAAGTAAGTCAGAAAGAGAAAAACAAATATCGTATATTAACGCATATATGTGGAACCTAGAAAAATGGCACAGATGAACCAGTTTGCAGGGCAGAAATTGAGACACAGATGTAGAGAACAAACGTATGGACACCAAGGGGGGAAACTGGGGGGGCAGAGTGGTGGTGGGATGAATTGGAAGATTGGGATTGACATGTATACACTAATATGTATAAAATAGATAACTAATAGGAAGCTGCTGTATAAAAAAATAAATAAAATAAAATTCAAAAATTCAAAAAAAAGTCCCCATCTTCACGGAAACAACAGTCTAGTGAGTGGCACAGACAGTAGATGATGAAATAGGTAAATGTGATAAGTTCAGATTTTTGAGAAGTATTCAGAAGGGGTGATACCATAAAAGCAATGGCTCTAGGGAGTGTTCCCATGAGAGAGTGCTTCAGAAAACCCTCTTAGAAAAGGTGCCATTTGAACTGAGAAAGAAGAATGAGAAAGAGTTGACCTGTCATTAGTCTGATTCATGAATCTTTACTGCCCATCTTGTCTATCCAGAATTATTCTTCTTTTCTCTGAATCCCTAAAATCTTTACTATCCATACCATGCATTTAATGCTTAGAATGCCTTTTATCTTTTATGGTTCACATCTTTGATACATGAGTTTAGTATCTATCCAAAAGGATGGTAAACTTCTTAAAAGGTTTGCAACTCCAGCGTCAGCATGGCATGGTATGTGTAAACCGTCAATAAATGCCTCCCAATTCTGGGTGATACAGTAGAGCGGACAGGAAAGATGCTGAGGACATTAGACTAGAGTTGGAGGATCTCAGCTCAATCTCTAAATATTACCCCATTTGTTGCAAGATTTTTAGGTGTGTGCCAAAAATGTGATTATTAGGACAAGTTTATGTATCAAAAATACACAAGATATGGATTTTATGTTGTATGTATTATGTGTGTGTGTATTTTTCATAGCTTGTGATTCACTTTCGCTTGCATCCTGGTTATATTTTCTTGGGTGAGAAAGTTGTAGGGGAATTGGAGCTGGTGCACAGGGGCCTGTTTATGATCCTGGGTAGAGCGTTCCATGTATGTTAGTTGCTCATGTGATTTTTTTAACATGTCAAGATACATTTCAAATACAAGGGTTTGAGAGCAATGGCCTGGACAGCTAATTAGGGAACACAGAGCACTATACTTCAATTTGAGGAACTACATTGAAGGGTTAAAAATTCCAAGAACTTTCGTAAGAAGCTGTAAAAAAGGTGCTATGTCTGATTTCCTTCGTGAAATCCTGGCCACTTTGTTGGGTATGAAATGTAATCTGATCACTTTTTGCAAAGAGACGATCAAAAAAGAATTTCTTTGTATCTTGTCATAGAGCAGAGATTTTCTTAAACAGCGTGCAATAATAACTGAAAGAGGAAAGCCTGCAGGGAGGTACACGTGAATGAAAGCTTTGGAAATGGAGACTCTTTTGAGAAACATGGGGAGTAAGCTAAGGAAAGAGAAATCTGATCAGTAACCCCGCCTTCCTCCCTCCTGCCCAGCCCAGCCTTAGACCCCTTTCCCTAGCATCCCACTGCCTGAAGGACAAAGACCGCATCCTAAGCCTTAGCCATATCCTCCCATCAGGACCCCGCCCCTCTAACTACATAAGGCCTCATGAATTCCACCCTTTGTTTGCTCTTCTCCAGTCACACAAGCCTTCTTTTAATTGCTTTTATGCTCTTCTTGTCTTGGGGCCTTTATAAAACCTGTTCCTTATGTCTGATAAATGCATACTCAACCTTCAGATTTTGGTCACTTCCCTGAACCCATGGGGTGGATTACGTCTTCCTGTACTGATTATAAATCATCTGTGCTTTTGTCATAGCATTTGGCAACTGGCCAATTATATACCTGTGTGCTTATTTGACTAATATTTTTCTCCTCTTGTAAGCTCAGAGACAGTAAGGTCTCTTGAAGCAAGGAGGGTGAATAGTGTCTGGATTACTCACCACCGCATTCCTAGAGCCTTGAACTATTCCTGGCACAGAGGAGATGCTCAAAAATAATGCCTGTTGAATGAATAAGTGACTGTATGCCTTTAAAGAGTCACTGTAGAAGAGATGGGATTAGTGATGGCAGGTTGCAAGGCACTGAGAACTTTACAAATTACAAGGAAGTAAATTCAGAAAGCGTGCAGACTTTTACTCACACATATATTTACATACATATGCACATACGTATATATGTTCTCTATATAAATGTGTGTGTGTATATATATATACACACAACTATACATATGTGCATAAATATATATGTGGAACAAAGAAAGATGAAGCAGTAGAGGGCTGGATGAAGAGAACTGAACAACTCCTAGGATAAGAGGACTGAAAATACACTTGTACTTTTAAGGAAGATATCAATAAAGGGCAAGGCACTGAAAATAAGGGAAGCACAGGGGAAACGAGGGAGGGAGGAAAGAGAATGAGAGAGAAAACTGGCTGAGAAAAGTCTCAGAGGTGGAAGGAATGAGTATCAACAAAGGCAATGTTCCTGACCCACTCTGACTGCTAATCCTACTTGTCAAATTTTTGGCCAAGATCCCCAAAGAACATAGTCCTTGATCCACAGCACTGCTCAGTAAATTTTACCTACCATTGCCTTAAAAAGAAAGTGCAGATTTGCTAGAGATTTTCCTATGTAAAGAAAGCAAGCCGATATCAGAAAGATGGTTATCAGAAGGTCTTGAAGACATTCAAACCGTGAGGCAACCTTACCTGTTCTGAGATAGAAGGTGGAAATAGAATTGAAAGCTCTAGGAGGCTGGGCAATCAACCACTCCTGAGATTAGTAAGCAATAAAACAAAGTAATGATGTCTCTTGTTGACTGAACAAATATTCAGCTTAAGCTTAGAGCTTCTGATTTGGGTACCACAGAGCAGAGATGGGCAATTTCAGGTATCTTCCCAAGCTATGAACTAGTGTTAACAGTCAATCTTTCACTACAAATATAGAACTATTAGCAATGATGGAAGAACTAGAAATCCTTTAGTGCAGGAGGTTTAATAACTCTAAATGAGCAGGCCTAGCCTCATGACTACAATGAGATAAGAAACAGTTTCAAAGGCAAGGCTAACACCTCGGGAGTCACACACAGAGTCCAAAACAAACATACTGACTCTCAAAGAACGCAAACTCTGTACATTGTAAAATTTTGAGCTAATTGGATATTTTCTTCCTCAATTGGTTCTTCCAGTAAGTTCTAAGAGGCCCACAGGGCATTTCACACAACATAAAAATAAACAATATTGAGTAAATGGATGGAGTAATTGCTTCTTAACAGAAAACCTTCAATAACCCATGCTTCCCTACAGAGATCCAAAGTGAAAATTTTATACCACTTCACTATAAATGAAATTGCTTTCTGAGCTTTCTGGGAACACGTTTTTCTGCAAATGGGTAGAGCTGAAAATGTAGATAACCATGAGTAACTCTAGTCTTGGCACAAAAAGTTAAATGAAGATTTATGAGATTAATATTCAGAAATGTGGTACTCCAGGTTGCTTTGAGAAATGTGCAATTTTAATCACTGTGGCATTTTAACTCCTTGATCAGTTTTATAATATACCTTTATACGTACCCTTTTATTGGTTTTTTCCTTTTGTAGGAAAAGAGGTTAATTATTTCACTTAACTTCACGCAGTCTGTGGTTAGTTTGGGATAAGTAAACTTAATTGCTCTAAGCTGGTCTAATGGTCCATGCTGTAGTTCAGCGATGGAATTGAATTTATGACTGTTAAGAAACCCTGTTTGCTCTGAAAGTAGACTGTTGTCTAGGCAACGTTGACCTATACTGTATGATGACATTTAAACATCCATAATAAGACACTATGTTTTAGAATGAGAAAGGTATGGAATATTATGCATGCGAGGCAGGATTTCTGAAAACATTCTTTTCCCCCTGCCTATTTTCTGAATATTACAGTAGTTTATTCAACTTGAATTTTAACAAACACACTGCAACTCTACATTTTCTCAGGAAGCTCATCTCAGTGGAGATGAGATCACATGAGATTGTAATGATTAAACTGTTCTATAGAAAATAACAAGGCTATTTTGGACTTCACTTTGTTAGTACATATTGTAAGAGACGGATGTTTAAAATTAGCTACAAGAGAAAAGTACTCACAATGCATATATTACAGGATAAATAATGACAGTTAAGAAAATGAAATATAAATTGACAAAAACGCATGAGAAAATAAATGCCAGAGACAAAGAGCATATAGTGTATATTTTCATTTACAACCAATCTCACTTCCATATGCTTGGTAAATAACGTCTCCCCCTTGAGTTCAAAGATAACCTACAAATAGTATTTAGGAAAATAATATTAGCATTTTCATTCTTTTAGTTATACCATTTTGAGCTTTCATCTTATGAACTAAACAGTGTTAGTTTAGTGATTTATTGCTTAGAAAGTCTCCAAGGAAAAGACAGGCAGAGTAGAGAAGATTCAGCAGTTAATCATCCTTTCTTTGAGTAAGCACCAGGCTAATAATATGCGGCTGTGTTACTTTGTTGGATACACATGTTACACAGAACAGGCACCTGAAGTCCTAGAGAAACAGGGTGTGGCTCCACTCTGTAGCCAAGATAAATGTACATTTTTCACATTAATTAATATTTCCTCATATTTATAAGACGAGAACCAACAATAAAGGAACATTTTCATTACATGTATAAAACCTTTCCAAATGTACATCTATCATAACAAATACATTTGGAGCTAAATTTATTATGACAGAGACTCAACAGTTTTTTTCCTCCTAAAATGGACTCACAACTATAGAACAAAATGCCTCTAAAAAAAATTTTCCAGTTTGAATGATTATATAAAACTATTTATCTAAGTAATTCATGAGGTCCAGGCAACAGTCCATTTGAAACATTTAAATCCTCATACAACAGAGGATCTGCAAAAATTATAAATGCTCAGATGAGTTAGTAAAACAAACAAACATGACAAATCAACAATTCTCTGATGGCTCATGTATTCAAAGATAACCTCGTAAAGAATACTTAATAAGATTCAAAGGGGCCTCATATTTGACACTATTCTTCTTTGCCTGAGAGATTCATGAGTCAAATCAATGCAAATCAAGATGTCAGCTGTAATACAGAGAAAGCTGATGCAAAACTGCTTAAGTGAGAAGCTATGGTTTCCGGACACTTCATTCCAGAATTAGGCAGGCCTAAGCTTCCTGGCACATGCAGATGAGCACAGGCCCTCCCTGTAAGGGCAAGCTCCCTTCCTGTATGGTAAACAGAACAGCAGAATACATTCAATCTCTACAGGCAGGCAGACACCAAAGAGAAAGAAGGAAGACGTCTGAGCTACAATGTCAAGGTCTTCCACCCAATTTCAGGAGTCAGATGCTTTCTCTGGGGAAGGGTTGAAGAGAGACACAAGTGTTACCCAAATGGGTGTCCTTCCCCCTAGAGACTAGCAGTCCTGGAATGGAGCTCACCTCCAACAATAATGCTAGAAGCAAGATACCTTGTACGCAAAAGGGAAATTTCATTGACTCAAGGGATGTAGAAGGTGCTGGATACTTTTTGGCTGCCCAGAATCGATTCCCCTTTCTTTGGGAACCAACATAGATCTTACTTTGTAGGATTCTCTTCCACTATTGTATACAGTCTTAGTAGGAACCAGTGATGGTTCCCATCTTATCCTAGCCAAGGGGGAAATACCAGACACAGGGCAGCATTTCTCAAACTTTACTATTCACCATTCACCTGGAGGACTCAGTCCTTCAAATACCCACTGCTGGGCCCACCACCAGATAAGGTGTGGGACAGGGCCCCGGAACTTACATTTCTAATAAGTTCCCAGGTGATTCTGGTGCTGCTGATATGAGGACCACACTTTGAAAAACCGTCATCTAGGCTACGTCCTTTGGGCTCTCCCTCTGCAGACTTTGATTTGAGACACAATGATGAAAATAATGATTAGCTAATTCATTCCAGCACTTGCCCTGACAGGATGGGGCAATCCAGGATTCCTGGAGCCAACTAGCTCCTGTCCATTCCCAAGTCAGTTTCTACAGCTAATCTAACAATTTTGTTCAATATTCTTGTATTAATTCTTAGCTAGAGTGCCCAAATCCCTAAAAAATACAAGTTACTAATAGTTGGCGACACACACATTGTATTTGTTCAATAAATATTTGTTGTCTTAATGAATATGAAGGGTTCTGAGACAGTTTTCTATACAATTTTCTAATTTTCTACAAGGTTCTATCACAAATCAAGAATGGCCCCCCAAACACATGCCCTGATGTTGAGCTCTTGCAAGATGAAATGGTTTTAGCCTCACTATTTCAATTCCAAGGTCATTCTCTTTTATAGATGTCCATCAATATTTAAGTGACTCATTTACAACCTTATGCAGTGTTTCTAACCTTTCTGGGACACAAAGTTCTTTGAATATTTGAAAAATCTGAGGACTCTCTCTGCAGAACAAATAAACACATATACAACCATAACAATAACAAAAGATCTGATACGATTCAGGATGAATTGTCCAAGCTTCTGTGGACATCAGGTTAGCAACTCCTGCTAGCAATTCAACTCATCCAATGACACAGGAGTGCATTTGGAATCTCTTTGTCTTGGATGCTTTAGTGTGAATCCTTTAAGATGTGCTTTATTGAGATTTTCTATTTATATGACTGTGTACGTTTGATGACTGGCTCCTTAAAAATTATCTTGCACAAAAAGAGAGAGGTAATATTGCATAGCTCAAGAAGGTAGAGTCTTAGCTCAGACGTGCATCCACACACTGGAGTGGGTCCCAAGGTTTTCTGAGAAAAATCTCAGCCCCAATAACCTGAACTTTCTTGTCCCTCCTCCATGCAGAGGTTAATCACCATCATCTATTCAGACAAAGGGTCTGGTGATCCATCACACCTCTAATAAGATGATATAAGCTTTAACACTAGTTCAATTGACTCTTTAAGCATTTGACTCTGTATTTTCACAGCAGCACCTTCTCTTTACCTCAGATTCTTGATGCTGAAAATACCCTCGAAATAACTTCTATTTACATGCTTATTAAACCATACATGTGAGAAATAATATTCATGGACGATTAGCTGAAAAACAATGTCTATCTATTCCTCAAGAGTCTTAAGTCTTAAAACTCAAAGTTACCCTTGGATTATGAGAAAGAAAAAAAAAATTAAAATTCATATTTCATTTTAAGGACATTAACATATATTACTCAATGTTCTCTCCATCACAATCCATTGAATTTGGACATATCCATTTGCATACTTTTGCCTAGGAAGAGTTGCATATCTCCTTATCAAATGGCTTCATTCAATCTTGCAAACAGTGTGGATTGTGTTATTAGCAGTATTTTTCTCTGCTCATTTGTTAAAAGTGTTGAGCCAAAATTTTGGATCTCAACTAAGCGAATGGATCTGTTGGCATAGGTTTGGTACACTAACCGCGGATATTCACTCTACAAGTATTTACTGAACATGTACTATGGACCATGCTCTGTAATAAGCAAAAAGGATTTACTGGTAAGAATTTATTCTGTCCTAATGAAACTTACATTCTAGGAAATTTGAACTCTGGCATATTTTTTGTCTTCAATGTTCATTTTGTGTGTATTCTAATAAACTGTCCTCAAGTTCTTTTTGGAATGAGGCATGATGTTAGTAAATGAAATAAACTAGAAGACATAAAGGTATTAAAATGAGTAGTCATAAGAAAATAATATATAATAAATTTAGTAAGGTATAAGGTGTTTCAAGAACCTAAACTAGAAAAACATATAATTTATATCAAGCTATAAAAACTATGATTTTCCCATTTGTGTAAATCAATAAATACTGCAGAAAATTAAGTGCCTAATACAATCTTTAAGTTAAAGGTGCTTCCTTCTTTAGCATTTGAATGTAAAAGGTTAGAAAATAATTTTTTCCCAAAACAAGACAGATTTTATATATTCAGTCCCAATTACAGATGTTGTTTCAGAATTGCAAGACTCTCAAAGGGTCAAATGCTCTCGTGCGCCAACAAAAACTGCTCTAGCAATGACATCTACATTAAGACAGGATTATAAAATACCACAAATAATACCAGAAAGTGGAAAACACATGAAAGTACAAAATGGTTTTTTTTAAAAATTTGTTAGGCAGTAAGAAATGTAACTCAGTGTACCAATTCATTAGAACTTACAGAACAGACCATAAATTATGAATAACTCCTTTCCAGCATAACTATGTGGGAGGCATCAACCAACACCAACAATCCGCATGTTTATTCCTTTTTCACAGAAGTGCAATGGCACCTCACCTAATCATTCATTCAACCATTTTTCCTTCCATTCCCCCCCTATTTCTATTAAGGGCTTCAGGGAGGGGGAAGAATAAACTAAAATATAGCACTTTTCATATTTTAATAGGAAGCCTCAAGTAGAAATCTATTAAAAAATCAATTTTATACATTTCTAAGAAATTGCTGCAATAAATTAGATAAGAAAATTATAGGTACTTTTAAGACATGGGAAGCGATCCAAAAAAAGAATAAAATTCACTTCAACAAATATTTGTTGAGTACTTACAACACTCTAAGTGTTTTGAAAAACACATGTATGAGTAAGAACTAGCCCCTATCCTTTAGAGACTTTCAATCTAATGGCGCGGGGGGTGCATAGAGTTCACCACAACTATCAATAAAATTTGATGCTTTGGTATGAAATTTTGTATCTGAGGTACAAATTCATCCAGCTCTACCTCAAAACACACAATATCCTTTTCTCCATTTCCTCCACTGTTACCATAAATCAAGCCTCCAGTACATCTTACCCTGACAACTCCAAGTTGCCTCCTAACTAGATTCATTGCTTTCCCCCCTTTCTCTCCTCAACCCACTCTCCACACTACAGCCAGAGTTACCTTTTAAACAGAGTATGTCACACCCTGTGTTAAAATCACCAATGACTTCTTATTCCATTTAAAATAAAATCCAGCAGTTTTATCACTGTCTTCAAAGACCCCATTTCTGGATTCTGCCCATCTCTGGGACCTCATATTTCATTATTCTCCCTTTCTATGCATGATTCTTCAGTCACACTGGCTTTGCTCCAGATTCTCAAATGAGTCAATTTCATTCCCACCTCCAGGCCTTTGTTCTGTTGGGACCTCTTCCTGCGAGGCACATCTTCCAATTCTTGGCATGACCCATTGCTTCTTACTATTTAGTTCTCTGTCCAGAAGTTACTTCCTTAAGGAGGGCTTTCTTGAAATACCCTATATGATTATACACTTTTTTCCCTTAATGGCTAAAGAAATTATCTTCTTAACTTATTCGTATGCCATCTCTCCCTTCTGCAAGTTACACAAGGAAGGGACTATATCTGTCCTGTTCACTGTGGTCTTCTCTGAGCCTGGAACAAGGCATGCCGGGTGGGTGTGCCAGATTGTATTTCCCAAAGGTGGCCACAGTAAGATTTCCCATCCCAAATGCTCTCCTAGAATCTTGCTATAGTACTCTCCCATTAAGAGGTGCAGTCAAATCCCCCTCCTCCTGAATCTGCTCAGCTCGGTGATTCACTGGTAACCAGTGGAATGCCAGGAAAGTAAGGTTTTGTGTCTTCTGAGCCTAGCCTATTCAACTTCCACCTTGCTTACTTGAATATTCGCTCTTGAAGACTTTAGCTGCCATATAAGCATTTCAACTCCCCGTGAGGCCACCATGTTTTGAGGGAACCCAAACTAGCCCACGTGGAGAGACCACATGGAGAGGCTATGGGCCTGCCAGAGAGAAAGCAGTACATGGCCAGCCCCCAGCTGCTCCAGCTCCAGCACAAGCCTGACTGCAACCACGTGAGACGCTCCAAACAAACACTGCCGAGCCAAGCCTTTCCCCAATTCCTGACCCATGGAAACCGTGAGCGATAATAAAGCGATTGCTGTTTTACACCATTAAATTTTAGGGTGATTTGTTATGCAGCAATAGTTAGTGGGAACAGTAGGTGCTGAATAAATATTTGATGAGTAAATGAATGTTGAAATGAATAAACATGTATGGAACAGTGACCACGTCTACAAAGACAGAGAAGGTGAGAATCCAGGTGAGATGATGGCCTTCTGCACAAACAGCCACAAAACACTGTGTTAAATGATACAGTTGGGCCTAAAGAAACCACAAGGGTAAAGCAGAAGAAAGAGCAATTAATCTCGCCTATTGGGCTTGGGAAAGGCTTCCCATGGTGAGTAACATTAAGCTGGGCCTTGAGTGATAAGCAGGGGTTTGCAAGATAGAGAAGAAAAGACATTCCAGCCAGAGTAAATCACAGGAGAATAAATGCAGAGTGCAATGAGAATTCTGTTTTGTCCTCCTTTCTTTTTAAGAATTACTCAGAGGGCAATGGTAGGCACTCTTGATAATGTTAAAGGAGTCAATACTCTTATTTTGAGAGAAGTCTCCTGTTTTTTCCTGTCTTAAACATTATTACGAGAAAAAGTGCAATGGTAGTATGTTATGATATGACAGGGGTCCTCAATAAAATATTTTTTCTTTGAATTTTCAGTGAAAGCAGAGATACAGAACACTGACTGGGCCGTAGGAAAATGCATGTGGGATTTTGGGGCTTGAGTGAGAAATTCTATATGACCAAACGGATGTGGTACGGAGGGACATACCCAGTAAATAAAACATCTATGCTGAGCATGGTTATGAATTAATGTACCCAGTTCTAACACAGAACTGGCTGGAAGTAGATTCCAATGCCTAGCATTGGGATTCACTAACCTGCTTTCCCCTACCAAAATCATAAAACTGACAAAATATTTTTAAAGGGGCCCTAACTTTTACAATCCATAAAAATCAAATTTAAAATATGGATTTAAGAACCACATGGTCACCTGCAAAATTTAGTTGATATAATTTTAGAACCCATTTGACAGCTACAAATTCTTTAATAACATCTGGGTAGAATTTATTCATGGTTAAATAATGTAAAACTAATCTGGTTGTTGTAAAAGAGAAAGGTCTTTACTCACCTTTCTTTTAACCCAGTCTTGTTACTCTTACCGTATGAGAAACATGATGAAAATAAATAATATTAAAAACTGTAGATTTGGGGATTAGTAGCTGCAAACTATTATATATAGAATGGATAAAGAACAAGGTGTTACTGTATAGCACAGGGAACTATATTCAATATCCTGGGATAAATCATACTGGAAAAGAATATGAAAAAGATTGTATATTTTTTCTATAACTGAATCACTTTGCTGTACCATAGAAATTAATACATCGTAAATCAACTATACTTCAATAAAATAAATTTTAAAAACCTGTATCAACAGTAGCAGGTCCCTTTTTTTGAGAGCCTATGTAGAAGCCACCAGAGTAGATGCTTCACATACTTTATTACTTTTATCGTTGCAACTAGAGTCTACTGAGATAAAGAAGGAATGAACGTGAGAGAAATGGGGCAGGGCAGAGTTGGAAGTAATTTGTCCTTTCTCTGCCTGTCAGGGGAGATCAGTTTTTTTAGCCAACCTCTTGCTCAGAGTTGGCTATGCCACCAAGCAAATGCCACCTATCAGACCAACTAACCCTGCAAAGTAAGAATTTCTGGCCCTGTTGCACAAAGGAAGGAAACCAAGGCTCGGGGGTTAAGTAACCTGCCTAGTATCACACAGGTGGTATGATTGGACCCACGTCTTTTCGACTTCGATGCTCTGCTCTTACCAAGTACTAAAATTAAATCAAGAAGCAAATAAAACTTACATTTAACTTCATCTGACATGGTGAATAATGTGCATAGTGATTAGTATACTGCATGTCAATCATGCATAAATAATGCACATAAGTAATGATACAAATATGCAGAAAATTAAGCTGCCTGCGGTTAAGAGGAGAAGATCTGTAGGTCTCTGTTGGTGGCTGGAGAATGGGGAATGGAGGAGAGAAAGTGATTATGATCCCTTCCCATGAGTCCCATTTCAAACCCTTCCCATGAGTTGCATTCCAAACCCAAAGTCTTGGGTTGCATTAACTCCTCTCTTGATTATCTTCACTCTTAAATACTAGCTTAATCTTCTCATAGGGTGTGGGACTTATGGGGCAAATGCACCGTTTCCTCTTCTCTTTCCAGCTGGAAGCATGAGAGAAATGGAAATATGGGTTGGGAAACACAGAGACAGAAGGAGACTGTTCTCTGTTCTCTGAGACTCTTGCATATTTACCCAGGCATCTCAATCTCGCCTTCAAAAAAAATTATCTTCCTTCGATATTCACCTCCTCTGAAGGAGAGAGATGGGTCTCTACCTGGGAAAGAACTCAGCTTAGCCTTTCTTATTTACCTGATCATATGTGAACTTTACCTTGGACACAATCGGAATACATAACCAGTTTCACCTCCTGTCTATGCAATCATTTTGTTCAGATGGTGTTTTCCCTACTTTTTTGCTTTCCTTGGTTTCACAGATCCTTCAAAATGGAGCTACAACATCACTTCCTTCGAGATACCTCTCTGTATGGAGCTGCCTGCCCACTGCCCCAAGATGCTGGCTGAGACAGCATCTCTTCTCTGTGCTTCTTACTGGCTTATAAACACCCCATGATAGACAGGGTGGCAATGTCCTGTTTCCTCGGGCCAGCCTTGGCTTCTATGTGTTGTCTTGGCGGGAATTACTAACAGGGTCCCCTTTCTCTTTCAAAATGTCCCAGATTGTAGAATAAATTATATATGGTCACTTTAATTATACAGTCTCTCCCAGAATAACTGATGGGTAAATTTTCCACATCCTAAAAGAATGTGTGGGCTCCTGGAGGGCTCTTGATGTTTCTTATTCATTTATGTATTCCCAGGGCTGGGCACTGTCCCCAGTGCTGAATAAAGATAAGACAAACTAGTGGACAGCCTGAGTACCTTCCCTGCAGACAGGAAGCAAGGACATCAATCTCGATACAACTAACATCCAGGTTCTGACAGTTGGCAACATCACATGTGTTAAATAAAATTCTCCTTTCTTCTTGTAAATTTACCAGTGAGAGATTAATCTAGAGTTAAGGGTACAGAAGTAAAGGATTGGCTGAGATCTTGGCTGTGTACCCAAGGGGAGATGAACTGATACTCTCTGAGCTTCGTTACCTATCTGATGGTTGTGAGGGGACAGCTGTTGAGATAGGGAGACAAAGGGTGATGGGGAAGATAATCCAGATGGCTTTTTGGTGAAAGGAGCAATGGCAGGCAGAGAGAGAGCAGCATTTTGAACAGTATGAAGAAAAATCAACTCCACTGTGATAAGAGACAGAGGAGCCAAGAAATGTGAGGAAATGGGGAGGGAATGGAGATAGAAACGATCTGGCAAACAAATTCTTTTTCTTCATCTAAGAGCTCAAGCCAAGGGAAATACCATCTAACAGATTTGCTGGATAGTAACAGAGTCCCCAGACACATCTTTACAAAGCAAGGCTGTGGCGACTAGCAGTAGCAATGGCAGAAATGCCAAGTGGTTCTCGCTCTGATGGAATTATCCTGTTTACCGGCAAAAGTTTAGATTCTACTTCTAAGTAACGTCATCGAACTACTCAGTGTTTCACAAAAGGGCCAAAATGACCAGTTGGGGGCATTTCTTGAGCTTTGAAACTCCTATCCAAAGCCACTCATGAAATTAGGATGAGATGACTATAAAATCGCACGCAAAATTTTGTTTAAAAAATTAAGGTATAATTTATAGACAAAATAATCCACCTTTTTTGCTGTACAGTTCTGCGAGTTTTAACAAATGAATGTAGACATGTAACCACTGTCATAATCAAGATCTAAAACAATTCCCTCACCCCCCAAAATTCTCCCATGCCCCAAAATAGTCAATCTCTCCACCCACTCCCTGCCCCTGACAAGCAGTGATCACTGTTTTTTGTCTGTAAAGCATGCCTTTTTCCGGTCTGTCATATAAACGGAATCATACAGCATACAAAGCTCACTGTCTTTTAAAGCCAGCTTCTAACTATATGCAAAAAATACATTAAAATTGGTTAATACATTTTAAAAACATTGTCTGGATTATGGCTATTAATATTTGGGGAAAATCTTTATTTCTTTCTTTAAAAAGCATTTAAATTTCTATAGTATTAAATGCTGCCTAGAACCTTTGAAACAATTTTAATGTGTTTAATTAGAAATAATGGGCCATTTTTTTACTCTCTTCTGAATTGAGGCCATTGTAATAAAATATTTACTATTATAAGCAATAGCATTCAAGTGAAAGCCCCATTTTTAAAGATAATTGGCTAATGTGTTTTAAGTACCACTAAGTGAAACAGAAAAGCTAAACATTCTTTAAAATATGCCAGCTGGCTATTTCTTCTCGCATACCAAGCCTATTCACATTCTCCAGGTTCTTTTAGAATTTTCCTTGGCTTAAAGGAGACAAAACTTCCTGTTTTATTTCAAGTCTTTTGAAAACATGTGGATTTAAGTGAATGAATGCAACAGCACTAAAATGTTGAAATTTAGTGAAAAACCATTGGATGCTCAAAGGGTAGAGCATTTCTGTTTATAAAAGAAAACCTCCTTTCTGAAGGGTGAAAAGCAGAATAGTTTTTCTCAGTACCGGATGATACAAATATCAAACCAAAAGAAGGAAAAAAAACTCTACTCAGAATTAATACTAGTAATTTAAAAGTTTAGAATATCTGCATTCCAGGTGACTTAACTGGACCTTGACTTAATATATCAATTGCTTTATACATTGTGACTGTTAGCCATTTAAATGATATTGTAAAAACAGGCATCCTCTACTTACATTTAAATTTCCATAAGCTTCAGAATTAAGATACAGACCCTCCTTTAATTTAATGATTTACTGTCTAATGATATGTAACTTCCTAGAAACTTTTATCCACTGTCATGATTTCAGCTACCATCTGTATACATGTAACACCTAAATTTCTATCTGTAGCTCAGGCCGCTCTCCTGAGTTCCAGATTTAGACAGTCAACCTCTAAAAGCACACAGATATATCCAGTTGGTTTGTCAACAAGCATTTCAAACTGAAACAATTTCAAATTGAATTTATCATATTTGCCCCCACCTCTGCTCCTTCTGTATTGTTCCCTGTCTCACTAAATAGGTCTACCACCACCCTGATGCCTGAACTGGAAATTTAGGATTCAGTCTTGACTAGCATCTTCTCTCCAAATCTTTGAGTCCTCTGTCCTGCTGATTTAACTTTTTCACAACCCCTCAATACTTCTCTCCATTCTCATTGCCATTTCTTTATTTCAGGCTCTAATCCTCTCCTGCTCACACTGCACAATTGCTGCTAATTGGGAATCTTGCCTCAAGCTCCAACTGCTCCAATTCATGCTCTCTACTGCCACCGTTGTGATTTTTTTTAAACATAAATTTGATCTTTCTCCAGGACACATATCTGGAGAAAACTATAATTCAAAAAGATACATGCACCCCAATGTTCAATGCAGCACTATTCACAATAGGCAAGACATGGAAGCAACCTAAATGTCCATCGACAGATGAATTCATAAAGAAGATGTGATACATATTATACACACACACACACACACACACACACACACACACACATACATACATACATACAATGGAATACTACTCGGCCATAAAAAAGAGTGAAATAATGCCATTTGCAGCAACATGGATGGACCTAGAGATTATCATACTAAGCAAGGTAAGTCGAAAGAAAAAGACAAATACCATATGATATCACTTATATGTGGAATCTAAAATATGACACAAATGAACTTATCTACGAAACAGAAACTGACTCGCAGACATAGAGAACAGACTTGTGGTTGCCAAGGGGAAGAGTGGGTAGGGTAGGGAAGGATTGGGAGTTTGGGATTAGCAAATGCAAACTACTATATATAGAATGGATAAACAACAAGGTCCTACTGTATAGCACAGGGAACTATATTCAGTGTCCTGTGATAAATCATAATGGAAAAGAATATGAAAAAGAAGGTATACATAGGTATAACTGAATCACTTTGCTGTACAGCAGAAATTAACACAACATTGTAAATCAACTATATTTCAACAAAATAAATTTTTAAAAAATAAATAAATTTGATCTTTTTTTTTTTTTAAATTTGATCTTTTAACTGCTACTTTATTTTGTTGCTTTCACAGGAAATAAAGCCCAAACTCTATTTCATTTGGCTTCCCGCGTCATTCACAATAAGATCCTTGCTTACCTCCATGGCCTCGCTCCCTCTGTAGCCCTCCCTCCTAAGTGACTTTTCACTCGAGTTGCACTGAACATCAAATGCCTATTCTGTCCTTGCCTCTGTGCCTTTGCACAGGCTGTTCCTCCTGCCTTGAGCACTCTTCTCCAGTGAATCCTAGTCATCGTTCAAGTCTTGGTATAGATACTACATTCTCCAGAAAGCCTGCTCTGCACCCTAAATTGGAGATGGGGCCTCCTCAAGTAATCACCGAACATCTGTACTTTGCCAGTTGAGTTTTGTTATAAAGGCCCTGTGTTACCTGCCTGATACCCTGAAAATCTACAAATAATGGGATTAACTTCTCTGGTGAAAATTAAATACCTAGTGCCTAGCACATAGTAGGTATTCAAAATATTTTCAAATGATTGAATGAGCACTTAATTTTAAGAGCTCAGGAATCACTATGTGCATTATAAGCCCTTGTTATCTATTCAGAGAAGCTTTACTAAGACCTCTGTTGGGAAGTAATCCCTTTATTACCTTAGCTTGAAATGCTCTCTCTACTTGAAAGCACTAACACTGATTTCTTCAAAACCTTTCTGTAATTCAGGTGTCTCACTCACTTAGATCTACATTACTATGGCTGATGCAAGATTCAAAACTGTAACTGTGCTGATATAAAAACTTTCAAACTAGATAGATTATAATTATTCAAACATATTGTGTGGTTTACATAGTAGACATATTTATCAATTTATATAATTTTTAAAAGACATATTTAATCCTTGAATTTTTTTTTCTGATTCAGGCTTTGAATGATACTATATATCTATATAAATATATAGATATCTATGTTTATGTGTATATCATACTATATATATATATATGTATTATATATAGGCTTAATCAAAAGTGCATTTGTCAGGCTTCCCTGGTGGCGCAGTGGTTGAGAATCTGCCTGCTAATGCAGGGGACACGGGTTCGAGCCCTGGTCTGGGAAGATCCCACATGCCGCGGAGCAACTAGGCCCGTGAGCCACAACTACTGAGCCTGCGCGTCTGGAGCCTGTGCTCTGCAACAAGAGAGGCCGCGACAGTGAGAGGCCCGCGCACCGCGATGAAGAGTGGCCCCCGCTTGCCGCAACTAGAGAAAGTCCTCGCACAGAAACGACCCAACACAGCCATAAATAAATAAATAAATAAATAAATAAATAAATAAATAAAGTGCATTTGTCAACAGCCCATATGCTAGGCTAGAGAAAGCTTTCCTATTTATCATAAGTTTCTTATTCACTGACAAACCCATGTTGATCCACCAAAAAAACCCCAAATAAACAAAACAAAAACCAAAACACAAGAAAAAAAACTAAGTAAAAATTTTATGGATTTAAAATCTTGCCATAAATATCCCATCAAAAATTTTTGCCTTCTCTTATATTTTCAAATGCATCAATGAATTCATTTGTCCCCAAGATGAGATTTGAGTCTGCATGTTTGATGTCGGAACAGCCCATGACTGAACAACCTCAATAAATCTATCATTTAAAGTGTTTCCCCAATTTGGCTTAAGCCTGCAGACCAAGAGGGATGGACATGGCGCTTTTGTTGCCAAGTGATGGCTGAGACCCACTCTGATTTCACATGAACTTGGAGAAGATTCAGCTCTGCAACTTGTTCCATAATTGCTTCTAGCAGCTTTTCCCCTAAGCATCAAGGCCCTGGCCCAGTGTCCAGTGCTTTTGCTGTCCAAAGAGATAAAAGCAAAATCCAAACCACCAGACCTGGTGCCATGTACTGAATATTAGGGTTTCCCCAAAATTTATATGTTAAATCCTAATCTCCAATGTGATGGTATTAGAAGGCAGGGCCTTTAGGAGGTGATTAGATCATAAGGGTAGAACCTTCATGAATGGGATTACTGCCCTTATAGACGAGACCTCAGAGAGCTCTCTGGCTCGTTTTCTGCTTTGCTGAGGATATAAGGTGAAGGCAGCTGTCCTTACCAGAATTCAACCATGCTGGCACCCTGATTCTGGCTTCCATCCTTCAGAACTGTGAGAAATAAATTTCCATTGTTCAAGCCATCCAGTTTATGGTATTATGTTATAAAAGCTCGAACGAAGATACCTGGGAAAGACTGCAGCACTATGGACCCTTCTCTTAAACATGTTTCCTCTTTTTAACCTTATTTTTATACCTGAAAGTTTCCTTATTCACTGGGGAGATGTTAGAAATACTTAATACAAAGTACAGGGTAAGTAGGCTTGAAAGGGTCAGAGAAATAACTTTTATGAACATGAGACATGGTTGGAGTAACCACCACTTTCCCCCCTTTCTTCTTAAAACATAATCCCAATTTCTCATTGGGCACACTCCCACCCAGGAAAGAAATCTGTATTTCCCAGCTTCTTCTGCAGCTAAGTTTGGCCAGGGAACTAATTTCTGACCAGTAAGGCATAAGGAAAATTATTGGATGGGGCTTCTGGGAAGTTTCTTAAAAGGGAGTAAATGTATCTTGATTTCTACCTTCCTCCTTCCCTGTCATTGGGGGATGACATTGGGAAGGATGTCTTGGGAGGCTGAAGCCCCAGCAGCCATCCTGGTTCCTGATGTGAGGACGGTAGAGCAGCAAGATAAAAGGGGTGTGCATCTCTGATGACTGTGGTCTCCAGGGAGTCTTAACTGCCTATCTTCCCAGAGACCAACCAGCCAATGAACTGCCCAACCAACCAACAAACAAAACAAATTCTATCTCTTTCAGCCACTGTTACTTCCAACATTTTATCTGTAACATAACCTCATTTTTCTGATCAGCGGATCTACAAATATCAGACATCATGGTAAACGCTTACTTTATAGCAACTGTATAAGGTGGGAATTATTCTTTCTGTTTTATAGATGAGGAAATTAATGTTCAGAGGTGTCACATAACTGACCTAATGATACCAAAGTAGCAAGTGGCCAAGTCAAAATACCAGGTGAGATTCTAGAATTTAAACTTTTTTCCTGCATTATCCCATCACTCTCTAAAGTGGGAGTAAATCTCTCCTGTGTGCCTTTAGCTAAATCTCTTAATCTTTTATCCCCTTTTAAAATTAAGATTAAAAACCTCTGCCTACTATAGGCACTACTGTGAGGACAAGTGGGTTTATTATTTTGCAAAGCATTTAAGTCCTTGGAACATAACCATTATTTAATGTATGCATACAATTAAAGCTCTAAAATGTTTTTGACAACAAAAAAGTTACCAGTTATACACGAACACTTAACTTCCATCACAGCTAAAATTAACTAGTTTGTGCCTATAATTGTTTAAACTAGCTTCAACAATTAAACTCCGAATCACTAATTAATTTCCTGCCCCAGAAATCTATTCTGTGCCGCCTAGCCCTTAGTTGGATTGTGTTTTGTAACCACTCAGCTGACAACTTGGCCTTGTCCTCCTGCTGTGGCTGCCTTTTAACGGAGGTGTCTCCCATAAAATATCTGAGGGAGAGCAGATTGTGTTGTCATAACCAACTCACAAAAAAACTCTGGGACTGTAATCTAAAAGCAGTTCAACCTGGTTGTCTGTCTGCAATAAGATTTGGCAATTTTGGAAAAGCAAATCTACATTTCTTAGTCTAAGAAACTGTTTGTTTGTTTTCCCCCATCTCCAAAAAGAATAATTTGGACCCCATGACTTCAAAGGCTGAGACCACCTCTCAGATTCGGGGCTCCCTATACACAATGTGGCATTGAAAAAGCTTGATGGTTATGCCCTAGCTATGGGACTCATCCTGGCTATGTGACTTTAGGCAAATTACATAATTTCTCTAAGCTTTAGTTTTCTCATTAGTAAAAATGGAGATGATAATAAGATCTAACAGCACAGAGTTGTGGAGATATTGAAAGGAGATAATACGTGTAGAGTTCTGTATTAGTTTCCTTTTTCTCCAATTACAAGTTACTATAAACTTGTTTAGTGGCCCAAAACAACACAAATGTATTACCTTACAGTTTTGGAGGTCAGAAGTCCAGTATGGGTCTCAATGGGCTAAAATCAAGGTGCTGTCACGGTTGTGTTACTTTGGAAGGTCCTAGAATCATTTTCTGCTCCTTCAGGTTGTTGGAAGAATTCAGTTCATTGAGGTTATGGGACTGAGCCCCCTATTTCCTTGCTGTCAGCTGAGGATTTTCCCATTTTATAGAGGAGTCTGAAATTCCTCTGTTCATTGGCCCCCTTCTACCATCTTCAAAGCCAGCAATCCCAATCAGGGTCCCCCTCATGCTGGAAATCTCTCCTGCTCTTCTCTCATTACCATACATTTCTTTCAAACACTGCCTCTGTCTTCTTCCCCTTTCAAGCGCCCAGGTGAATACTTAAGGCAACCCAGATAATCCAATATAATCTCCCCATTTTAAGGGCAAACGGTTAGCAACCTTAATTCCATCTTTAACTTTCATTATCTTTTGCCATGTAATGTAATAATGTAAATCATATGTCTTCAGGATAAGAACATGGACATGTTTGGGGCCATTATTCTGCTTACCAGAAGCTTTCAGCATAATGCTCCAACAGGTAGTAAGTACTCAATAAATAATAATGATAGCCAATACTTATGTTTACCCTATGCCAGGTACTGACCTAAGCGCTATATGGATATTTATGTCTTTTATCCACATAGCAACCCTCATAATGTGAAGTATGCGCTAATATCATCATAACCATTAACAAATGGGGACATGAAACACACAAAGAGTAAGTCATTTCATGTAGCTGGTAAAAGAATACAGATTTGAACCCCGGCAGTCTGGGTCCAGAAGCTGTGCTTTTAAGTAGGCCCCATTCTGCCTCTTCATTTTAAATATTATTACAGTAAACAGGAAATCAAGAAAGCGTCTGCTTAAACTAATACCTGTGAAGCTAAATTATTTCAATATAGGGCAACAGCAAGAGTGGTATTCATCTGGCATATGCTGCCGTCATATGTTCTCTTTGCCCTGTGATGCTGGGCCACCAGGAGCTGAGAGAGGGCCTGGGTCCAGGGCTGGCATTCCTTTGTCATCCCAGTTTGAGTCTTACCAGGCAAATGGGGAGGAAACTCCTTTCTAAAATATTCTATGTTGGAAGAGGTGAGATAAATCTCTGTTTTTAGATTTCAAAACCTGGTGAGTATCATCTTGAGAGTATTACAAACAAAAATACTGCTATTGTGGTTCTTGAACACCTCACATTTTATCGAAATGCTACTGCATTTCACTTCATACTGAACACCTGCTTTGGCATCACGATGAAAAGTGAGAAGCAAATAAATCACCACCTTTCTGGACAACAGAATACCTTTCAGTCTCCTGTACGGGCACATCTCCTTTCTTCCAGGAAGAGAGTGCCCTGGGGGAAGCTCTGGGTTTACAGTCCAAGCTGACCTCGCTGCCCACCTGCACCTGAATCAACTTTTTCATCGGAGTCTTTGAAAAATCTGGAGCAGAAGCTAAAAAGGAAGAAAGAAGAAAGAATGACAATTTGAAGTCTGAATTCATTTCTTTAAATTCCCATCAATTTCAAAGGTTGACTTTATGATTTTTTAAAGTTTCTTGACACGTAAGATATTGGTACTTGATTTATTTGATTGACTGGGCACCACCTCCAGGACGATTTCAATGCTTAAAAAGTAAGTCCTACCATTGTGTTTTCTGGCAAGTTCTAATTCCCGAGACAATTACTTTATATGAGAATTTTTAAAGTTTACTATGAAGTTTTAAAATAGCTCAGTCATGAGTTTATCAAAACTAAAAGCATTTAATAGAATGTTCTTGAAAGTTAGTTCCACGAGGACTACAGTAGGGTTGGTCTCTCTTGTGACTTCAAGGACACAGATGTGGCACAGGGCCTGGCACTCATTAGATGCTCAGTTATGTTTTTAGAATGAAGGCTGAGTACTGAATTCTTATTCTCTTGTATGAACAGTAACAAGATCTATTACAAAATTTTCATGTGGTTAGCTTTAACTTCCAAGTTGGAGAAATATATTATAGCTTAACATTATTATATTAAGTTACAATATTCCATTAAATACTATAATATGTAGAAAACATTATGCTGGCTAATAATGGATGGAATGCTGATCCTGAAACAATACCTGAACATTCAAGAGACATAAAAATGTATCATTTGAATTAAGTATGTTACTCAGAAAATCATCCTTCCTTTTACTGCAAATGCGGAAAAAAGTTAAGAAACGAGTGCATTTCCCCAAATATCTAATCCCCTGTCTCATGGCATATCCCAGTTAATATAACTTATTTTTTATAAGTGGAGATCATAGAAGGAATTATACTACATATATATATATATATACATAATTGCAGATAAAGAAAACATGTTATCCAAAGGTTGCTGGCCTTAAGAATTAGGATCCTGAGAGAGTAATTTTTACTAACACAAATGAAAAATACTTTTATGTTTCAATAAAATCTTTTTTTTTAAGCATAGATCATGTATTTTCCCATATGAAAACCCCATGCAACACTGGGTAGGGACCCATCCATTTGAAACATGAATAAACTATGGCTCATAAGGTAAATTTAACATAAGAGCACAGCCATGCTTCGACTTAAGATATGGGCAAATCCCACTTTCTTTCTGTCATGACACCCTACTTCTCTGTCACGGATAACACTAGCCAGATTTTCAGTTGATGATCTGCCCCTCCCAAGCTTCAGTCTTCCTGGTGCATGTGATTTGTTTCTTAACTTCCAGGCACCAAGAAAGACCTATTTTCCTCAAACCAGTGTTTTTCAATGAGACACTTCACATTTCGGGCTAGACAGGACTTTGTTGTGAGAGGCTACCTTGGGCATTGTAGGACATTTAGCAGCTTCTCTGGCAGCTGCCCACCAGATGCCAGTAGCACATGCTAGCTCCCTTCTTCCCCACCTTCCCCTTACACCGTGACAGCCAAAAATGTCTCCAGAATTTGCCACTATCCCCTGGGGGCAAAATCATCCCCAGCTGGGAAATACTGAGTTAGATCAGGGCCTTTCAACCTTCTGGCCATTTGGGTTGGACCAACCATGGGTACGTGACTCAAATCAGGTACGCGGGGCCAATGACATGTAGCACTGTGACTTCCATCTGAACAATTAAGAAAGCCATCCTTCCGCCACTAGATTGACTGTGGTAATGAAAACAACATGCTGGGTAACATCCTACGGGGCCAGATAGTGGTGATGATGTTTGAGCCCTGGGTCAAGTCCAGCTGAAATCCAAATTCTCCATTTTAATAACACTGAGCAATAAACTTCCTCCCCTCTCCTCCTCTTTCTCTCCCTCCCTCCTTCCCTTCCCCCCCACTCCCTCTTTCTTTCTTATTTATACATACTATGTTATGCTCTGACAATTTTGGTTGGACTTTAAGTCATTTGCATCTTAAACTGTTTTTCTGAACAACTGCCCTAAACATGATATAACATCTCCTTTCTTCTCCTATACCTAAAGTACAAAAAAAATAATAATTCTTAATTTCAAGTACTTGAGCCTTGGTCAATTAAAGCTTTGGTCTGCCGAATGCTTGATGCTTTCAGCAGAGTTATTAAAGAAAAAGACAACTCCTTTTGGATCAATAAAGCACTGATTTGAATTCTGATATTTACTTTTATGGACCAGCAACAGAGAACACCAGAGTCACTTATTCTCTTAAAAGGTACTACTTACTTAGTTGGTACTGCTGGAATTGGATAATAAGGATGTCTTAGGTCAACACTCTCTCCCTGTTGCTTCTCTACTTCAGTCTTTGGGCCTTAATTCTGGTCATAACTGGTGCTTTCCCTTAGAAATCATTAAAATGTGTGCCTTGATTAGAAACCCTGCATGATTCTGCTGTGATACTGAAAATGTTATTAGATGTAGGAATCTAATATGAAAAGTAAATATTTCTGCTTCTGGCAAATATGGAGGATTTAAGAAAAAAAATAATAAGACAAGAAAATTAGTCTTACCCACAACCTTGAGCTCAGCACTGGAATAGACGAGACCATGTTTGTTCTCTGCTATGCACTGGAACATGCCAGAATCGGTCACATTTAGGTTGGATATTTTAAGGGCACCATTTTCTATCTGTGTTCTCTCCTAGATGATAATAAAAATGTCTTGTATATACCATTTTAGAAGAAAAAAGATAACCACTGAATATTATTTCAATCATACACAAACCTCCTTAATTTTTCTCATGGGATTAGGCAATCTGAGCTGAAATTTAAACATTTCCCTTATTTGAAACAGTGAGAATGACTTAACATAACAGCTAGACATCGGAAATACTAATAAACGTCCTTCAGTCAAAGAGTATATCAGTAAAATGAATAACAAAGCACGATGTAAAATATTGCAACTATTTCATTTTTCCCTGTGGATAAAGTTGCAGACTTTAAGAAATCTACCATGCTTCCCACCCCATTAACTGGAAAGGTTTTCACCAGTTTTTAAAATCATGCAAATTAAAGATATTATAAATTCTATGTATTAAAAAGGGTTCTGGGAAACACATTTATTAAAGGTTTGTAGGTATTATGAAAGGTTATGTGTAGAACTTTGAAGGAACATAACTGACTTAGTACACAATTTTTAAAAAGAGCAAAAATTACCTGGCTTGAGAAGAGGAGCGATTGAGAAAATAAGTACTCGTGTAACAAGGTAACGAAGTAATCGATACATTTATTCTCCAGAGGCCATGCAAGTTATCAAACACGAGAAAGGAAATTACATTCTACATTTTATTAAAGTAAAGCCTTCTCTAATTTCAAAATGAAAAAAAATAGCGCAGTGGACCCTTGAACAACAAGGTTTGAACTACGGGGGTCCACTCATTTGCAGATACTTTTTCAATAGTAAACACTACAGGACTACACGGTCCCTGGGCGGCTGCATCTGCGCATGCAGAGGAACTGAGGACACAGAGGACAGACTATAAATTATACGAGGATTAACGCCTACATTGTTCATGGGTTGACAGTATATCATTTTATGTACTAAATTCATAAAATCACCTTTTCCCAATGAAATTCAATATTGAAAATATTTCCTCCTTGGCACACTGAGTACTCGACTTCATCCTTTTTACCTCTGTACCACTGCTTAGCTGAACGCGGTATGAACGGTTCAGATGAATGTATGCAAACTCACCAGTTGACTCTGGCACTGGTCACTGGGGAAGGCATTTATTTATACAAAGTGGGGACAGAGTGGATTAACCAGGCATGTTACCTTACCTCGAGCACAAGGGCTTCTCCATTTTTCAACCATCGGTAGGAGGGTTTGGGCTTACCACTCGCCCGACATTCCCAGTAAAGACTGTCCTCCACAGCTATTTCCACATCTTTTATGAGTTGAACCCAATGAGGCTTTGCTGCAATGGAAAAAAAAAAAAGAAATTCAAACCACTCCACAATAAAAAAACAAATACTTTATCCACATAAATATAAATGGATATGACTATGGGCAATAACAGATTAACGTAAGCATAGTGGCTAAAATTATATTTAATTCCCTAAGTATTTACTAAGTGGGTATATGAAACATTTCTAGATTTGAGGATGGATGTTACAATCTGCCTTTTCCTAAGTCAAACTCATTACGCTTTCTCTGTTTTTGAAATTCTGGGCACTGTATTACATTCTTCAGATGTCTATTAGTAGAAAAAAAATGCAGGTACACAAAATAGATTTTCTTGTCCAAGTGCATTTTTGAATTATGAGATCACAATTGATAACAAGTTAATATGTGAATGACAGCAGATACTAGTCTAAATTTGCACTAAAAATCAGCATCCATAGAAGAGAAACTTCTACAGTGGAGGAAAAAATATTTCCTTCAACTTAGAAATAACTCTTAATTAAATACAAACTAGTGAACATCTTATGAACCTCTGTGCAAATGAAAATGTAAGCAGGGAAAGATGGATAAATTGCTTCAATTTGAATCAAACGATGTTTTATGAAAAAGAAGTAACTCATGCCACCTTAAATGATGTATGCAAATCAGTTGCATCAGGTTCATTTGTCATTTTTACTTACATTTTAGAAGACACTTGGGAAATCCTTTTACAGATGGAAGCAACGTACCACTCATAATGAAAGTCATTCAATACACACAGTATATTCAGCCAAGTCTCAGCTTGTGTTTTAGACCCGAGACTAGGAGGTGAGATGTCTTCCTGGTTTCACATTGCATTATGCATGCGATGTGTACTTCGGGGTTCACATTTGCATCCTCCATATGGAGAAACAGTTTAACTATTTCTATTTAATTTCAACCATGGGAAGGTTTGTCTTTCTGTTTCTATCTCATAAAATTGCTTTTTTTATAACTGAAATTGAAATGAAAATATAGCTATTTCGCTTTTAGAGAAAATGTACCCATCTGAGTTTTACCTTATTTTGTTTTTTAAAAAATATAAATGACTTGCCCAGTCTGAAGTGTAGTTCAGTCCAAAATCACTCCTCTCTACTCTATATTAAAACACATTTTCTTCTTTCAGGAATTATCAGCCTCGGTGGATGGAGACTACAAATAAACTCACACATGATCCCTTGACTGAGACTCAAGTTTCTAGCAAAAGTTTCCACTGGATCCTCATATTACTATTCTCCAAATGGGAAGATAATTTGCTGGACTAAGCCAATCCTGAGATTACAACTGGTACATTTATTGTGATTTTTCCCCTTATTCCATCATACGAGATTCAAATATTCTACTGGACCATTTTTTACATGAACTATTAGAGCAGATAAGCAGAGAACTACACGGCATTTATTGAATATACTAGTCTTTTTTAAAAAATAAATTTCTTTTATTTATTTATTTTTGGCTGTGTTGGGTCTTTGTCGCCGCGCATGGGCTTTCTCTAGTTGCAGCAAGCGGGGGCTACTCTGTTGCAGTGCGGAGGCTTCTCGTTGTGGTGGCTTGTTACAGAGCACAGGCTCCAGGTGAGCGGGCTTCAGTAGTTGCGGCACGTGGGCTCAGTAGTTGTGGCTCAAGGGCTCTAGAGCACAGGCTCAGTAGTTGTGGCGCACCGGCTTAGTTGCTCCACAGCATGTGGGATCTTCCCGGACCAGGGCTTGAACCCGTGTCCCCTGCATCGGCAGGCAGATTCTTAACCACTGCACCACCAGGGAAGCCCTGAATATACTAGTCTTAAGCCAGAACTGTAAAGTAGCTTTTACGAAACTCTCTATCTCATTGATTTCCTTTCTTTTTATCTTTTTCTTTTGTGGCTGGCCCATGCAGCATGTGGGATCTTAGTTCCCCGACCGGGGATCGAACCTGAGTCCCCTGCAGTGGAAGTGCAAAGTCTTAACCACTGGACTGCCAGGGAAGTCCATCTATCTCATTATTTCTAATTGGTTTCTTAGGTACATATCATATTACCTACATAATGGACTAAAGCAACAGTCTACCTCATTTACTAAGACCTCCTTTACTAAGTATAGTGGATGATGTTGGTTGTCTATTGTGCATCCATTTCCTCTCTCCTTTATCTCTAAGATGACCCAACTTATCGTTGAATTATCCTCTCTTCCATCACCTCGCATTGTCCACAAAATCCAGGGAAACCTGACCATATTCCATGTTCCAAAAAAGAGGCTCTTAAGTTGTTTAAGCCAATTCTCCTAGCTGGTGATTGGTTTAGGAATGAACACACAGCCAATGAGATTTGAGAAGTGAATTGCAAGATGTTTTAGAGAAAGGAAGAATGAACAAGAACTAATGTGCTAGCCACTGCTGGTAGCCATTCTGTGACTGTAAGGGCAACCAACATGCAGAGAAAGGGAAAAGGTAGATAAGGGCAGAAACCACACCACAGAGAAAATGTGCCAGGACCTGAATATAAGGCACATAAATGTCAGCTTAGCTTTGGATGTCTTGCAATACAAGTGTTTTATTATTTGTGCAGGGTCGCTGTTCCATACAGATAAAAACATTCCTATTGAAACATTAAGACAGTTGGAATATCCTGTGTTTTCCTGTCATGGTCACTTCTTACCCTGGGTCAGGTAGTGGCTGCTTAGAAAGGAGAAAATAAACTAGGACTTGTTTGCGGTCGACTTAGAGCCATACAGCCACATGGGTTAAGTGTCCCCAACCCATCTCCATATCATCCCACCAACATGTAGAACTTGACACCTGGGAAACTTCAACTTGGTGCTACGTATTCTAACCTAATCCTGTTACAAGATGGAGGAGTTAGAACACGGAATGACTCATGCTATTAAACCATGCCTCCATTTTGTTCCTGACGGCTCCTATAACCTTACCATAAAATAAGTGTCAATCTAATCACACATAATGCACGTGCAAACTTCACATTCTTTTGAAGGGGTTCATAATAAGCTCTATAATTTTAATATTTGTCTTTGCAAAGTTTTTCCTCTCTGCAACATTTTATATGCTGTACAAGTTTGCACTGAAAATTATTTCAAATTCCAGTTTTTAAAATAAACAATATGTTGCCATTTGCTTTTCACAAAAGTGTTCAATTCCTATTAGTTTTACAATGTTTCTAATGATTAAACTGCAAAAATATATTCACTGAGCTTACATCTTCCCATATTTAGTAGTACGTTTTGTAAAATCATTTATTTCTACTTTCTAAACCCTGCTTTCATCAAAATACATAGTATATTTTTTTAATAAAAGGGATTTGAAAACAAGTTTGGGGAAAAAAGATAATCTAATTTTCCTACAAATAGACTCTAAATAAAGGTAACGTTACTAACCTTTCTTTACCCAAATTGAGCAGTACATCAAATAAATGTGCTTACAAATTAAAGGCAGCAAACATGGTACACCATGTTATTGGAAAGGATAGAATAACACTGAGGAAGTCAAGTAAGCCTGGGTTTATGTGGTTTGTCTAATGCAGTAATTGCAAGTTTTCCCAGTAGACAGTTTCTTTCTGCTTAGTAAAGACCATAAAGAAAGATACAAAATACTATTTTCTAGAGGTAAGGGCAGACAGAAAGGAGATCTCTCCTTGTTACGGTTAAGTGAGTAAATGGTTACTCTTAGGAAAAAAAAGTGAAATATTTCATTATCATATCAGTCAGTTTAAAATACAGTTAAGAGTATATTATGCCACCAACTTCATTGCAAAAATTTATTTTCTTAAACTCCTTCTATGCTAAATATCCTCATTTAACAAAATGTAGAGCAGAAAAAGTTGGACACTGGGATTCTGCTAAAACCTCCTACTTCACCCCCACCCAGTCCCAATAACAATAACTTTTAGAGAGATTGAAAGTTAAAAATCCAATATGCCCGAAGTGAAGGCTCACCATAGTAAGTGAGACGCCCCCTGGCGACATTTTTTCCTCGTGAATTCTCAGCAATGCATTCATAGGAACCTGCATCTTCCTGTTGGAAGTTGGGGATTTCAAGCACACCATTGGACTTCCTCAATTTAATTTTAGTGGAAAAAGGCAGTCCATCACTTCTTCTCCAATTAATCTGAGGTATAGGACTAAGAAGAAATTTCTCAAGTTACTTGCTATTTTAAACAGAGGTCTGGAAGCCTTTTAGGCTTGACAAAATAAAACTTTCTTAGGATAGAACAAAAAAGGCACAGATTTTCAAATGCAGAACACAGACAGTTGTCAGTCACATAAACCTGCAAATGCCAAGATTTATCTCTTTAAGTTGATATTTTAATAAAATAAACTGTGCATTTTCTCTAGTTAACTCATGATTTAGAGAAAAAAGTCTAATGTATACTCACTGTATTATAATACAACAAATGAACAAGCAAAAGAAAAATAACACCAATTTAGTTTATGAAATTAGGCAGGCATAGTCATTTTCTGGAAATCGCCTTTAAAGTTTCAAACTAAATTATACATGTGCATTTCCCCTGTATTTTAATTTTTTCTTTGCTTCTAAATGAAAGAAAATTTTAGAAAATAAGGAAAAGAAGAGGCTGTTAAAAGCTATCTTGATCTCTTACAGCAACCTAACATTTTAGCATATCGGTGTAAATGTTATAAAACTTACTTTCCAAGGGCAAAACATTCCAACTTCACAGTTGAACCTTTAGCTGCTGGAAGAGTTTCTGGAAACTGAACTTCTATTTTCGGTTCATATTCACCCATCACTCCTGTGAATCCACAATACAAAGTTAATGGTTTCAACGTTTCCTTTGGAATTGTCCCATTTTTCTTAAAACTTTTTTTTTTTTTTTTTTTTTTTTTTGCTCTATTTTGAACTAACTCTTCCTTATGATTTGAATAACTCACTAGCCGTCTGGTAGGTACTTTTAGAAGCAGTGCTACCTTGGGCCAAACATGCAACATTAATAAATATGTGGGAACTTTGGATTCCGTGATTCCTAAGTTACAGCTTACAGAGCAGTTCTGAGAAAACCACTAGGCCTTTTACATTATATAAAATGAGAGGCTTTTTTATTCTGTATTCAATTTGGACATTTCTAGTCAAACCGAAATACACAATGTATTATGAGTTCTTAAAATATCCTAAAGAGCAAAAATTATGGGAGGAAATTTACTTAATGGTACCCTGGTAGCACAGACACCAATCTTAAACTTATTGACTACCAGGAGACAAGAAATGGTAACTTAATAAATGGGAAAGGTCAAATTCAATTACAACTGACTGGAAAGTATTTTGTGGCCATGGCATTGTGCTGTATCAGATACAGTTTTGCATAAGTGGGAGTTACCCAAGGCTTCCAAATCTGCTTTCTCTGAAGTTCATGGGCTCCCTTGAAACAGTCATTGAGGGGCTGAAGAAACATCTATTTTCCCTTTTTCCCCTCCAGTTTTATTGAGGTATGACTGACGAATAAACACTGCATGTATTTAGGTTGTACAAAGTGATTTTTTTAGGGCGTACAATGTGATGATTTCATATATGTACACATTGTGAAATGATTACATCAGTCAAGTTAACACATTTAACACCTCACAATTACTATTTTCAATTTTTAAAATTAAAATTTTTTTCTGTAGTGAGAACACTTAAGATCTACTGTCTAAGCCAATTTCAAGTACACAACACAACATTACTATATAATCACTACACTGGTGAGGGTAGGGGAATGGGGGAGATGTTGGTCAAAGTGTACAAACTTTCAATTATAAGATGAGTAAGTTCTGGGGATCTAATGTACACATTTTTTCTTTTCATTTTCTTTAGAGATGCTTTTTAGTCTATAACAAAATATCCAGAGCTTTAATAACCTCAAGCTGGCAAAAGTCAGGACCAGTGACGTCACGGGAACCCAAGGTGAGCCCCAGGCTCAGAGGGCCTCGCGTTTGGCTTAATGACCTATTGCCACCATCTTGAAATTCTTCATAATTTTTGAACAAGTGACGCCTCATTTTCATTCTGCACTGGTCCCTGCAAATTAGGAAGCCAGTCTTGAGTAAGAATTATGTACAGGGACCTATGGTTGATGGAATCATTTTAGCCATTGTACTCATAAATATTTTTTCTTCTGAAAAAAAACAAAATAATAATTCTTCAGGATATACTTTTCACTTTTCCCAATTTGTTTTTACTTGTATTCGCAACAGCATTTCCACTCAGAATTGCCCCTTGAAACATATCCTACCGTCAGAACGTAGCACCAAAGGAGTTGGAGAACCCAGCACTCTGGCGTTTGTCACCATACTAGTCACCACACACGTGTAATTTCCCACATCCAGTGGTTCCACCTTGGCTATGTAGAGGTGGCCTGTCTCTTGAGAGACAAATCGCCGACTATCTTCTTCGACAAATGATGGATATTCATTGAAGATCCAAGCATATGATAGTTCTAATAAAATTTTTAGAGAAAAGAAATTCCATCATGAAGGAAAATTTTCCACAGTATATTAAAAATATCTGAAATCACCGTTACTGTGAAGCAATGCTGAGTGTCTTTATTGCAGGTCATGAAGAGAAACGGTTATGAGACGTGATGCTGTGTTCATTCTGCACTATTATGGAGGTCACTGCTGATTAGCATTCTTGTGGGAGCAATATTATCACTGTCATCATTATCGCTGCTCCAGATACCTCCTAACAAGTATCTCTGGCTTCAGTCTTGCTCCCTTTTAATTTGTATCGCCATACTACATGTCCCATGATCTTTTAAAATTACCAATCTCATCACGTCAACTCCTGACATAACACTTTCAGCAATTCCTCGGTAGTCTCTGGAATAATGCAAAATTGCTTAACATGAAAATGAGACCCTGCATGGTTAGGCCCCTGCTTATGGCTTTAGCAACTGAGAAGCCCAATACTCTTTCTTGCAGCTGGGTTTTTATATATGCTGCTCTCGGAGGCTGCAGTGTCCTTTTTCTCTGTCCAAGGCTTCTTTCCTTTTCAACACCAAACCCCATTCTGTCATAACTTCCAAATGTTTTTCAAAGCCTGGTTCCAACATCACGAATCACCTCCTCAGAGAAGACTTCCTTAACCCTCGTCCTCTGAGTAAGTGCTTCTATACAGAGCAACTCTATGCTTATACTACTTTAAGTACTTACCACTTTTTATGCAATGATCTATTTACTTATCTGTCCTCCCACCACTCGGTAAACAAATAATGTCAAATTTTATCCTGCCTGCCTTCCCCTCCTAAAATTAGCAAACTGAAACATCCAAGAACATTTAACAGTCTTCAATAAATATTTATTGAGTTAATTAAGTTAAAATTATGCTACTATCTCCTACATCAGGTCCAATATTAGAGTTTTCCTGAACTTTGGGATCAAGGAAAACTAACCTTCCCCAAAGGAACTGTTGTTTTCCTCCTCTGAGATGAGGACTAAATAATACTATGCTGCTTTGTTCTAGATGTCTATATTTTTTAGAAGCAAGTTGTTATTTAAGTATAGTTATTGTGGTTGGTTTATTTGATTCCTTCTTTCTGTGGCCCTATTTTCTTTTACAATTCCACTAACCTTATGGCACTGGTTCATACTGTAATGCTTTTCCAAGAGAATCTTCAGAAAATATATGTAATCAAAATCAATTTTAATGAATAACAAGTTCAAAAACGTATTTAAGGCATAATTCCAATGGTGAAGGGTCTTTCTGCTTGGTAGAGGGGGACGGTATGTCAGCACAAAAATAACAATGAGATAATGTGTCAGGACTGGGTGAGAGTTACTGTGGGTTTCAAAGGAAGGAGCGGCGACATTCTCAGGACTGAAGAACAGGTCTTAAAGAACAGGTGAATATGAAGGGACAAAAGTGCTCCAGGTGGAGGGAAGAGCATGTGTAAGGGGAACAGGGTAAAGAGCAGTTAAGTACCTGATGGAAATGAAAAATGACTGTCTCTCTTCCACTTTCAAAGCAAATTCTGATGATTCCAAAGGTTAGCAGGTCAACGGCGTACTGTGCAGATGTTCAGAAACAATGGTTCGTAATCTCGAACTGATCTTTATGTCATGCTATCATATCAGTAGAGAGTTTCATGAAATTCCACTCAGTCATGTGATAGAGCATGAAATCTAAAGTTGTTTGTTGGATTGTACGGAAAAAAATGTATCTCCAACATCCACTCCACAATTGGCTTCCTGTCTACCCTGATGGTGCTTTCTCTTGCACTAGTGCTAAACAAACCACAGAGTTGAAGAATGCTGGTAAGGTAGGCTTAATTTGTTCTGGGATGGTTAAAACTGACAGGTATAAAAGCAAATAAACCTTTAGGCTCTTCCCTTGGCCCTAAGTATCCAGTCCCATCCCAACATTCCCCAAGCCCCCATAAACTCACCTTGTTTTACAGGAAGCAAAGTAATCTTATTCTGCTTTCCAAAGTGTTCTATTTATGAAGTGAATATGACTGTACCTCTCCCTTTAATCCAGGGGGAGTAAAACATCTACTGCTCCCTAACATAATAGACCTTAGCTGGGTATTAGAATAAGTCAATCTTATTAAACTAGTTTATACTAAAGTGAGAATGGCTGATGGAAAAAAACTGATTCAGAAATCCTAAAATCTAATAAATTCATGAAAGAAAATATTATACAGCAAGAAGAATGTATGAACAACAGCTACATGCAACAATTTGGAATAAATACTACCTATGTAATTTTGACTGAAAATGTTCGATACCAGATAAAACAAGACTGCATTTGTAGTATTTCTTTTAATCCCAAATTAAAATTGATACTACTTAAATATTGTACTATTATTATGTTGTTAAAGAAATATTGTGGCAGCTTTGCCTATATGACCTAGTAATGACTGTTAAGAGAAGTAAGGGAAGGATATCAAAATTAAAATCATTTTAAGTGTGCTCCCAAAACGAGCATGAAGTGCATATGTAAGAATCACAGAGTGGAGGAGAGGGGCAAGATGGCGGAAGAGTAAGACGCGGAGATCACCTTCCTTCCCACAGATACAGTAGAAATACATCCACACGTGGAACTGCTCCTACAGAACACCCACTGAATGCTGGCAGAAGACGTCAGACCTCCCAAAAGGCAAGAAAATCCCCATGTACTTGGGTAGGTCAAAAGAAAAAAGAAAACACAGAGACAAAAGAATAGGGACGGGACCTGCGCCAGTGGGAGGGAGCCATGAAGGAGGAAAGTTTTCCAGGCACTAGGAAGCCCCTTCGCGGGCAGAGACTGCGGGTGGCAGAGGGGGGAGCTTCGGAGCCGTGGAGGAGAGCGCAGCCACAGGGTTGCGGAGGGCAAAGCGGAGACATTCCCGCACGGAGGATCGGTGCCGACCAGCATTCACCAGCCCGAGAGGCTTGTCTGCTCACCCACCGGGGCGGGCGGGGGCTGGGAGCTGAGGCTTGGGCTTCGGTGCTAGCCAGGAGGGAGTCCGGGAAAAAGTCTGCAGCTGCCGAAGAGGCAAGAGACTTTTTCTTGCCTCTTTGTTTCGCGGCGCGCAAGGGGAGGGGATTCAGAGCGCCGCCTAAACGAGCTCCAGAGAAAGGCGCGAGCCGCGGCTATCAGCGCGGATCCCACAGCAACAGGGGCGCAGAGGGAAAAACGGAGAGATTCCCGCACAAAGGCTCGGCGCCGAGCAGCGCTCACCAGCCCGAGAGGCTTGTCTGCTCACCCGCGGGGCGGGCGGGGGCTGGGAGCCGAGGCGCTGGCTTCGGTCGGATCGCAGGGAGAGGACTGCGGCTGGCGGAGTGAACACAGCCTGAAAGGGTTGGCGCGCCTCGGCTAGCCGGGAGGGAGCCTGAGAGGAGGTCTGCAGCCGCCGAAGAGGCAAGAGACTTTTTCTTGCCTCTTTGTTTCGCGGCACGCAAGGAGAGGGGATTCAGAGCACCGCGTAGATGAACTCCAGACAGGCGCGAGCCGGGGCTATCAGCGCGGACCCCAGAGGCGGGCGCGAGCCGCGGCTAACAGCGCGGACCCCAGAGACTGGTAGGCGACGCTAGGGCTGCTGCTGCCGCCAACAACAAGCCTGTGTGTGAGCACAGGTCACTCTCCACGCTGCCCCTCCCGGGAGCCAGTGCAGCTCGCCACTGCCAGGCTCCCATGATCCGGGAAAACTTCCCCGGGAGAACGCACGGCGCGCCTCAGGCTGCTGCAACGTCATGCCGGCCTCTGCCGCCGTAGGCTCGCCCCGCCTCCTCCGTACCGCTCCCTCCCCGCAAGCTGAGTGAGCCAGAGCCTCCAAAGCAGCTGTTCCTTTAACCCCGTTCTGTCTGGGCGGGGAACGGACGCCCTCAGGCGACCTACACGCAGAGGCGGGTCCAAATCCAAAGCTGAACCCCCCAGGAGCTGTACGAACAAAGAAGAGAAAGGGAAATCTCTCCCAGCAGCCTCAGAAGCAGCGGATTAAAGCTCCACAAACAACTTGATGTGCCTGCATCTGTTGAATACCTGAATAGACAACGAATCATCCCAAATTCAAGAGGTGGACTTCAGGAGCAGGATATATTAATTTTTCCCCTTTTCCTTTTTTTGTGAGTGTATATGTGTATGCTTCTGGGTGAGATTTTGTCTGTATAGCTTTGCTTTCACCATTAGTCCTAGGGTTAGGTCCGTCCGTTTTTTTGTTTTTTTTTTTTTTACTTAAAAAAAATTTTTTTTTCTGAATATATGTTTTCTTAATAATTTTTTCCGTATTTTCTATTTTTAGAAATTTAAAAAATTTTAATAAGTTTTTTCATATTTTTTATTTTAAAAGATTAAAAACTTTTTTTCTTAATAAATTTTTTCTTAATTTTCTTTCTTATTTTTTACTATAAAAAATTAATAAATCTATTTTTAAAAATTAAAAAAAAATTTTTTCTGAATACATTTACTCTTAATAATTTTTTTCTTATTTTTTATTATAATAGCTTTATTTTATTTTATTTTATCCTCTTTCTTTCTATTTTTTTCTCCCCTATATTCTGAGCTGTGTGGATGAAAGGCTCTTCGTGCTCCAGCCAGGCATCAGGGCTGTGCCTCTGAGGTGGGAGAGCCAACTTCAGGACACTGGTCCACAAGAGACCTACCAGCTCCATGTAATACCAAACAGCGAAAATCTCTCAGAGATCTCCATCTCAACATCAAGACCCAGCTTCACTCAACAACCAGCAAGCTACAGTGCTGGACACCTTATGCCAAACAACTAGCAAGACAGGAACACAGCCCCATCCATTAGCAGAGAGACTGCCTAAAATCATAAGGCCACAGACACCCCAAAACACCACCAGACATGGACGTGCCCACCGGAAAGACAAGATCCATCCTCATCCACCAGAACACAGGCAATAGTCCCCTCCACCAGGAAGCCTACACAACCCACTGAACCAACCTTACCCACTGGGGACAGATACCAAAAACAACAGGAACTACGAACCTGCAGCCTGTGAAAAGGAGACCCCAAACACAGTAAGATAAGCAAAATGAGACGACAGAAAAACACACAGCAGATGAAGGAGCAGGGTCAAAACACACCACATCTAACAAATGAAGAGGAAATAGGTAGTCTACCTGAAAAAGAATTCAGAATAATGATAGTAAGGATGATCCAAATTCTTGGAAATAGAATAGACAAAATGCAAGAAACATTTAACAAGGACGTAGAAGAACTAAAGAGGAACCAAGCAACGATGAAAAACACAATAAATGAAATTAAAAATACTCTAGATGGGATCAATAGCAGAATAACTGAGGCAGAAGAAAGGATAAGTGACCTGGAACATAAAATGGTGGAAATAACTACTGCAGAGCAGGATAAAGAAAAAAGAATGAAAAGAACTGAGGACAGTCTCAGAGACCTCTGGGACAACATTAAACACACCAACATTCGAATTATAGGGGTCCCAGAAGAAGAAGAGAAAAAGAAAGGGACTGAGAAAATATTTGAAGAGATTATAGTTGAAAACTTCCCTAATATGGGAAAGGAAATAGTTAATCAAATCCAGGAAGCACAGAGAGTCCCATACAGGATAAACCCAAGGAGAAACATGCCAAGACACATATTAATCAAACTGTCAAAAATTAAATATAAAGAAAACATATTAAAAGCAGCAAGGGAAAAACAACAAATAACACACAAGGGAATCCCCATAAGGTTAACAGCTGATCTTTCAGCAGAAACTCTGCAAGCCAGAAGGGAGTGGCAGGATATACTTAAAGTGATGAAGGAGAAAAACCTACAACCAAGATTACTCTACCCAGCAAGGATCTCATTCAGATTTGATGGAGAAATTAAAACCTTTACAGACAAGCAAAAGCTGAGAGAGTTCAGCACCACCAAACCAGCTTTACAACAAATGCTAAGGGAACTTCTCTAGGCAAGAAACACAAGAGAAGGAAAACACCTACAATAACAAACCCAAAACATTTAAGAAAATGGGAATAGGAACATACATATCGATAATTACCTTGAATGTAAATGGATTAAATGCTCCCACCAAAAGACACAGACTGGCTGAATGGATACAAAAACAAGACCCATATATATGCTGTCTACAAGAGACCCACTTCAGACCTAGAGACACATACAGACTGAAAGTGAGGGGATGGAAAAAGATATTCCATGCAAATGGAAATCAAAAGAAAGCTGGAGTAGCAATTCTCATATCAGACAAAATAGACTTTAAAATAAAGAATATTATAAGAGACAAAGAAGGACACTATACAATGATCAAGGGATCGATACAAGAGGAAGGTATAACAATTGTAAATATTTATGCACCCAACATAGGAGCACCTCAATACATAAGGCAAATACTAACAGCCATAAAAGGGGAAATCGACAGCAACACAATCATAGTAGGGGACTTTAACACCCCACTTTCACCAATGGACAGATCATCCAAAATGAAAATAAATAAGGAAACACAAGCTTTAAATGATACATTAAACAAGATGGACTTAATTGATATTTATAGGACATTCCACCCAAAAACAACAGAATACACATTTTTCTCAAGTGCTCATGGAACATTCTCCAGGATAGATCATATCTTGGGTCACAAATCAAGCCTTGGTAAATTTAAGAAAATTGAAATCGTATCAAGTATCTTTTCCGACCACAACGCTATGAGACTAGATATCAATTACAGGAAAAGATGTGTAAAAAATACAAACACATGGAGGCTACACAATACACTACTTAATAACGAAGTGATCACTGAAGAAATCAAAGGGGAAATCAAAAAATACCTAGAAACAAATGACAATGGAGATACGACGACCCAAAACCTACGGGACGTAGCAAAAGCAGTGCTAAGAGGGAAGTTTATAGCAATACAAGCCTACCTCAAGAAACAGGAAACATCTCGAATAAACAACCTAACCTTGCACCTAAAGCAATTAGAGAAAGAAGAACAAAAAAAACCCCAAAGCTAGCAGAAGGAAAGAAATTATAAAGATCAGGTCAGAAATAAATGAAAAAGAAATGAAAGAAACAATAGCAAAAATCAATGAAACTAAAAGCTGGTTCTTTGAGAAGATAAACAAAATTGATAAACCATTAGCCAGACTCATCAAGAGAAAAAGGGAGAAGACTCAAATCAATAGAATTAGAAATGAAAAAGAAGTAACCACTGACACTGCAGAAATACAAAAGATCATGAGAGATTACTACAAGCAACTCTATGCCAATAAAATGGACAACCTGGAAGAAATGGACAGATTCTTAGAAATGCACAAACTGCCGAGACTGAACCAGGAAGAAATAGAAAATATGAACAGACCAATCACAAGCACTGAAATTGAAACTGTGATTAAAAACCTTCCAACAAACAAAAGCCCAGGACCAGATGGCTTCACAGGTGAATTCTATCAAACATTTAGAGAAGAGCTAACACCTATCCTTCTCAAACTCTTCCAAAATACTGCAGAGGGAGGAACACTCCCAAACTCATTCTACGAGGCCACCATCACCCTGATACCAAAACCAGACAAAGATGTCACAAAGAAAGAAAACTACAGGCCAATATCACTGATGAACATAGATGCAAAAATCCTCAACAAAATACTAGCAAACAGAATCCAACAGCACATTAAAAGGATCATACACCATGATCAAGTGGGGTTTATCCCAGGAATGCAAGGATTCTTCAATATACGCAAATCAATCAATGTGATACACCATATTAACAAATTGAAGGAGAAAAACCATATGATCATCTCAATAGATGCAGAGAAAACTTTCGACAAAATTCAACACCCATTCATGATAAAAGCCCTGCAGAAAGTAGGCATAGAGGGAACTTTCCTCAACATAATAAAGGCCATATATGACAAACCCACAGCCAACATTGTCCTCAATGGTGAAAAACTGAAACCATTTCCACTAAGATCAGGAACAAGACAAGGTTGTCCATTCTCACCACTATTATTCAACATAGTTTTGGAAGTGTTAGCCACAGCAATCAGAGAAGACAAAGAAATAAAAGGAATCCAAATCGGAAAAGAAGAAGTAAAGCTGTCACTGTTTGCAGATGACATGATACTATACATAGAGAATCCTAAAGATGCTACCAGAAAACTCCTAGAGCTAATCAATGAATTTGGTAAAGTAGCAGGATACAAAATTAATGCACAGAAATCTCTTGCATTTCTATATACTAATGACGAAAAATCTGAAAGTGAAATTAAGAAAACACTCCCGTTTACCATTGCAACAAAAAGAATAAAATATCTAGGAATAAACCTACCTAAGGAGACAAAAGACCTGTATGCAGAAAATTATAAGACACTGATGAAAGAAATTAAAGATGATACAAATAGATGGAGAGATATACCATGTTCTTGGATTGGAAGAATCAACATTGTGAAAATGACTCTACTACCCAAAGCAATCTACAGATTCAATGCAATCCCTATCAAACTACCACTGGCATTTTTCACAGAACTAGAACAAAAAATTCCACAATTTGTATGGAAACACAAAAGACCCCGAATAGCCAAAGCAATCTTGAGAATGAAAAATGGAGCTGGGGGAATCAGGCTCCCTGACTTCAGACTATATTACAAAGCTACAGTAATCAAGACAGTTTGGTACTGGCACAAAAACAGAAATATAGATCAATGGAACAGGATAGATAGCCCAGAGATAAACCCACACACTTATGGTCACCTTCTCTTTGATAAAGGAGGCAAGCATATACAGTGGAGAAAAGACAGCCTCTTCAATAAGTGGTGCTGGGAAAATTGGACAGATACATGTAAAAGTATGAAATTAGAACACTCCCTGACACCATGCACAAAAATAAACTCAAAGTGGACTAAAGACCTAAGTGTAAGGGCAGACACTATCAAACTCTCAGAGGAAAACATAGGCAGAACACTCTATGACATACATCACAGCAAGATTCTTTTTGACCCAGCTCCCAGAGAAATGGAAATAAGAACACAAATAAACAAATGGGACCTAATGAAACTTAAAAGCTTTTGCACAGCAAAAGGAAACCATAAACAAGACCAAAAGACAACCCTCAGAATGGGAGAAAATATTTGCAAATGAAGCAACTGACAAAGGATTAATCTCCAAGATTTACAAGCAGCTCATGCAGTTCAATAACAAAAAAACGAACAACCCAATCCAAAAATGGGCAGAAGACCTAAATAGACATTTCTCCAAAGAAGATATACAGATTGCCAACAGACACATGAAAGAATGCTCAACATCATTAATCATTAGAGAAATGCAAATCAAAACTACAATGAGATATCATCTCACACCGGTCAGAATGGCCATCATCAAAAAAATCTAGAAACAATAAATGCTGGAGAGGGTGTGGAGGAAAGGGAACACTCTTGCACTGTTGGTGGGAATGTAAATGGATACAGCCACTATGGAGAACAGTATGGAGGTTCCTTAAAAAACTACAAATAGCACTACCATACGACCCAGCAATCCCACTACTGGGCATATACCCTGAGAAAACCATAGTTCAAAAAGAGTCATGTACCAAAATGTTCATTGCAGCTCTATTTACAATAGCCAGGACATGGAAGCAACCTAAATGTCCATCGACAGATGAATGGATAAAGAAGATGTGGCACATATATACAATGGAATATTACTCAGCCATAAAAAGAAATGAAATGTTGGTATTTGTAATGAGGTGGATGGAGTTAAGAGTCTGTCATACAGAGTGAAGTAAGTCAGAAAGAGAAAAACAAATACAGTATGCTAACACATATATACGGAATCTAAGGCAAAAAAAAAAAAAAAGGCCATGAAGAACCTAGTGGCAAGACGGGAATAGACACAGACCTACTAGAGAATGGACTTGAGGATATGGGGAGGGGGTGGGGTGAGATGTGACAGGGTGAGAGAGCGTCATGGACATATATACACTACCAAATGTAAAATAGATAGCTAGTGGGAAGCAGCCGCATAGCACAGGGAGATCAGCTGGGTGGTTTGTGACCACCTAGAGGGGTGGGATGGGGAGGGTGGGAGGGAGGGAGATGCAAGAGGGAAGAGATATGGGAACATATTGTATATGTATAACTGATTAACTTTGTTATAAAGCAGAAGCTAACACACCATTGTAAGGCAATTATACTTCAATAAAGATATTTAAAAAAAAAAAAAAAAAAAAGAATCACAGAGTGGACTGTGGTAGACACAGAAGGGTCCCAAGTAGGTCTCACTTGAGAAGAACGTACTGCATGGCACACAGTTAACTGATGGCCTCCAGCCACTGGTGCATGCGAGCTGTGGCTGCACTTTCCCAGGTTGCTACCTGCTAATAGGGGCTCCCTGGGGGTGTTAATGCTGGCACTCCTGCAGGATTCCTCACAAGGGCAACTACGGCTTGAGGACTCCCCATCAGAAGGGCCACAATAGTTTTAGAACTGTGCTGTGCTCTGGCATTCTTCCTGCCCAAGTTTTCCTCCCCTCTCTGTTCAAAGCTATCAGACCTGAATCTCAGTCTGAGTCTCCCCCTACCCATTTCTGCTCGCTCCCCCCTTATCCTTCACAGGCACTTCCTCAGGTCTTTTTTTTTTTTAATGTCTAATTCTCTGATGCCATCTTGCAGTCTCCTTCTTAGGGGACCTGAACTGACATGGTGTTGCTGAAATTGAGTGACACACTCGCCTGGGTATTAAAAATTGCCCCTCCCCTTAGAGGAAATGTCTGTTTTCACTGACTGCCTTTCAGATAACTGTCCTTCTCCCCATGTTGCATCAAGATAGTCCCCTCACCTCATCCCCCAAGCTCTTCAAATATACAAACCAATCCCTGGTTGATTCTTAGTACCTGCCCTCCAGAGAAGCCCAGACAAGTCAGCATCCCAGAGTCAGTGTAAGCCTATCCTGAGACCACCACCCAATCCCCCCACCCCAACAAGCAGAGAAGGAAAAATTCCACCATTTACAGAAAGCTCATTTTTCTGGGCTAAGTTACTGAGAAGAAGCCTTAAACCATTGGCTTACAATGGCCTACCTACTGGAATATGATGTAACTAGAATAATACAATGGTCTTCCTCCACTACTTCTTCCTCAGAAAAGCAAGAGAAAAAAAAAAGATCTTTAACTAACAACACAAAAAACTACCTTTAAGGTTTTGAGTGGAATAAGCAGAAGAAACAGGAAAATTAGGAAGAAAAACCACTCTGGGGATGGAAAAGGTTGTACTGAAAACAGATTTTGAGACTCAGGCAGGTAACCTAGAAGTAAATGCCCAATACGTGGGTAGAGATGTTGTAACTACAACTTTAAGAGAGAGCCTGGGCCTAATAATCGTAGGCAGAACAGTGGCCCCCAGAAGTCTACATCCTAATCCCTAAAGTCTGAACATGTTACCCGGTGAGGCAGAAGGGACTCTGAAGATCTGATTAAATTAAGGATGTTGAGATGGGAAGATTATTCTGGATTATTTGGGTGGGCCCAATGTCACCATAAGGGTCCTTATAAGAGGGAAGTCACTGAAAGGACATGTAATGCCAGAAGCAGAAGTTGTAGTCAGAGAAAGATATTTCAAGATGCTAAACTCTTGGTTTGAAAATGAAGGAAGGGGCTGTAAGTCCAGGAATGTAGTTGGCTTATAGAAGCTGGAAAAGGCAAGAAAACAGATTTTCCCCTTGAGCCTCCAGAAAGACAGCAGACCCACCAACATCTTGATTTTCCATCAAGTGAAACTGGTTTTGGACTTTGGACCTTCAGAACTATGAAAGAATAAATTTGTGTGTTTTAAGCTACTAAATTCATGGTAATGCATTACAGCAGCAATAGGGAAGTAATATACATGGCAAAGGGAGTCTGCAGATGTGATCAAGTTGAGAATCTTGAAATGGATCTGGGAGGGCAAAAATGTAATCACAAAGATCCTTATGAGGAAAGAACAGAGACCGGAGGGTCAGAACTATGACTAAGAAAGCAGAGAACAGAGTGATGGGATTGCTGGCTGGGGGCCAAGATTGCCAAGGAATGCGGGCAGCCTCTAGAAGCTGCAAAAGTAAGGGAACAAAGCCCTTGATTTTAGCCCAGTGAGACTTGTGTTGGACTTGAAGGGGAGCAGAATATACCATCCCAAAATATGCCTCTTTGGCATGAAGATCATTTTAAGTTGATTATTTTTAAGAAGGAGCCGACAGAAAAAGCTCTGAAAACTTGAGTAGAAGTTACACTTTTTAAAGAGACGTTTACATTTAAAAGGGGAATCTCTGTTTGTAAGGACGCCTCTCTCCCTGTACCAGGAAGAAAAGGATGACTAAACTCTTCTCAGTGGAGAAGACAAGAACTTAAATCTGCATAATCACCTTACCCTTGTTTACTGTACTTTTCCTGACCACCTCCCATAACAGGCCTCCTCCTGCCACACCCCAACATTTTCTTTTCTTTTATATTTAAGGTGGTGGCTTGCGCCATTTCAGTTATCCTGGGTAACTCCTATGTATATATGAGAGACACACACACACACACTACATATATAAAAAATACATATATATACATAGAGAGAGAGAGAGAGAGAGCGAGCTTGGAAGGGTAGAGGGAAAATTATTTTTCTTCCTCCACAGGCTTCTGACCTGCAGGACTTTAAGATAATAAACCTGTGGCGTTTTGAGCCTCAAAATTCGTGGTAATTTGTTGCAGCGGCAACAGGAAACGAATACAAATGATGATGACAGCTAACAATGAAGTGTTCACTATGTGTCAGGTACTAAGTGCTGTAGACACAATTTTCAAAGAAAAGCAAACAACCAAGGACAAAAAAGTGGAGAAAGCCTAAGCTCCTAATGCCTAAGGAAGAATTAGATTTTACATAATCTGTTTATAAAATCAATACAATTAGGGAGGGGTAATTCCAAAAGTGGTATCAAACTAGGATAACCTGAAAGCAAATGAATTAGTGATTGATAGTTCTGTACAAAGATTCAGACCCTTAAAGACTTATGGAAATAAATCAAACCTGTATTTAATATGGCATACACTGTCATGAAAGGTACACAGAATTCTGTAGCACTGACCTACCTTTCTTTATAGATTTTCTCATTGAGATGGAACGAAATATAACTTTTATGTCTTAGAGTGAAGAGAGGGAAGATCTGCACTATTTCATTTATTGCTTGCATGTCTTTGTTGAAATATATATGGCATCACTCTGATTGAAAACATTAAAAAATTATGTGATTTACTGTGTACTGAATAAAGTAAAAAATACCTGCCATAATACTCTCAGAGTTTATTCACCATAAAAATCTGCATTTGCAATAAATGTTAATTGTATACTGCAAAGTAAAATATATATCAAATCAGCATCCTTTGGAGACTTTTCAACATCATTTTATGCACGATGATAAATAAAAAGCTATAATAAAAATAATAATTTTATATACTCAAACAAGCTAGGCTTTACAAAACCCTTCCCAACCTCCTGTGTATAATGTGCATGAGCACATTGTCCCAAAACTTCCTGGCTGCTGGGCGTTCTATTAACAATGTTACGTGAATATTGGGAATGTGAAATATTTTTTATTAGAGGACAAAGAGGTTTTACCAATCAAAGCCATAAATTAACAAAATGGAGCACTGAAACTCTGTTTTCTAAAAAGTAATATTTGATGGAGGACATCACTCCTCCAATCACATTCCTTCCTGCGTCACTTAAGTGTAAGGCCAGTCAATTTAACATGAAATATGTCACCTTAGTGTTTACCTGAAGATACATTAATACACATACTACTGACATTGAAGGGTTTATTTCTAGTTCCATTATAAAATTCTATTATGAGGGATATCTAATCCTTTGTATAGGCATTTGCTAGAAGAAATTCTGTCAAATAAAATTGCAGTTGGGCAAATTTGTGCAAGTAACTTTGGCAATTTTCTGTAGTGCCAAGTGGGAAGTCTGACCTGCTTTTTAAATATTTAAACATATTTAAGTATGTTTAAATAAAACATATTTAAAAGGGTCTGAGAGCTTGCTTGATGTCACTCAAGATTTTTATCTTGATTTTAACTGATTCATACAAGTTGGGAAGGAAATTTTGCTATAGAGCTTACACATGACACCACACTGATGGAGGGTCTGGGACACACTCAACAATCTAAAATGTAGAAAACTGAAGACAATTTAAGTTTCAAAGAAGAACAGATCAATGGTTAGGAATGAAAAGTCTATACCTTGAAGCAGAAGGCATCTATCACCACTTCTATCATTTCAGTGTCTTGTCTTTCAAAAGCTTTTTTGTAAGTTGTTGCTTTGGTGACAATATTATGTATATAGGTTTCCTTGTTTAGCCCATAAATGTCTGCCTAATCCATTATGATTCAGAGTACTAACAAGCCTGGCTTGTGAAGGTCCTAAGATTAGGAGAACAATGATCAGGGAGGGAAAACACTAAAGGTGACATTTCTTTCCTCCTTTCATACTTGGGGGACCACGGGTCAGCAAGGAATAACTAGGAGGTCAAGCCCAGACTGCCGCCTGCTTTGTAAACTACATCTTTTGGAACAAACTCACGCCCATTCAATGGCTATTGTCTAGGGCTGCTTTCAGGCTGTAAGAGTAGAGTGAGTAGCTTCGACAAAGACTACATGGCCCATGAAGCTTAAAAGATTTATCTGATCTTTTAAGAAAAAGGTTGTTGACTCCTGTTCTAGGTTAATATTATCTCTAGACCAAATTATGAGTTTGGCAATCTTTTAAGATCTCTTGTCTTATTTATTTTTACTCCTCTCTTCTTTACAGGGCTGTCATATTGTCCTACCTTTGTGAAAAAATATTTCACAAAGGTCATGCAAGACCATTAGCCTCTTGTACTCTACATTTCTTTGTTTCTCTCTCTTGCTTTAGTCGCTACCATTAGGGACTACATACCAGCCATTACATTGTGTAATAGAAGCTTCCAAGAAATAATGCAGCCCTGTGACCACCACTTTTAGTTCTACTATTTTCTTTTAGGAATGGGGAGTATTTTCAGTGGGTACCTGCATCTTCCATCACATTCTGACTGCACTAGGCACTGACATCCTTGTCTTCATTTTTAGGCTTCTGCCAGGGAAGCTCCTCTCCTAACGAGTGTCTTCATCTCTTTCCTGGTACCTTGGCTGCTAAGACTGATACGGTGCCAAAGTGAAGCTCTTTCTTCCGTATTTGTTGAGGCAAAAATGTGTGGTGCCCTCTAGAGGCCATTTGTATTTTTGCTTGTATATACACATTCTTCCTTTTTCTCATGAAGAACATGTATTTATTTATTTATCCAGTGAACCTCCTCTCATCCTTAGTTCAACTTGTTTTGCTGGGACTGTCTCCTTGCTGCGAGGAAATTTCAAGATGAGGAAATACAAGTGGGAGCTAAGTACAATGACACTCAATACCTGATGCCGAGCAATGATTTGGGGTTAATGCGGAGACGGACTAGCCAAAACATCGGCAAGCCATTTAACGACATACTTCCTTTGCGAGGGTGCTAAAGAAGCAAGGCATTGCTACAGAAAGTGGTTCAGACACTCATTAGAGAAGATGAGGTCTAATAAGGACAGGATGGAGTTATCGTGATGCTTTATAAAGACATGACAAGACCTTCATGCCACAGACCCAAACTGCAATCACTTATTCCCCAGCTCGTATGAGGACTTGCTGGTATCGTGCTGACACTCAATTCAGGAAGAGCGCCCCAAAATGGCAGAGTCGGAACTTAAGGTACAAGAGACTTTGGGAATATAATGCATTTCTTCTGGGCTTCCTCATTTTTATTATTAAAATGTACCTTGGGGGCTTCCCTGGTGGCGCAGTGGTTGAGAATCTGCCTGCCAATGCAGGGGACACGGGTTCGGGCCCTGGTCTGGGAAGATCCCACATGCCGCGGAGCAACTAGGCCCGTGAGCCACAACTGCTGAGCCTGCGCGTCTGGAGCCTGTGCTCCGCAACAAGAGAGGCCGCGATAGTGAGAGGCCCGCGCACTGTGATGAAGAGTGGCCCCCGCTTGCCGCAACTAGAGAAAGCCCTCGCACAGAAACGAAGACCCAACACAGCCAAAAATAAATATAAATAAATAAATAAAAATTTTTTTTTTAAATGTACCTTTCCAGAGGAGTTCAGAGACCCTGAAAATGTTAGAAAGCGATTTTAAGATTAGCTCTAAACCCAAATGTTGCCAACACTAGAAGCTTCGCTGCCACCACCTGCTTGTGCAGCTAAAAGAAAATGCTTTGTAATAAACACATTTTGGCACACTGCTACGCTTGATACAATGTGCACTTTGGTGCACACATCTTAAATATATGCCAAATCCTTCTGGCCAGGTTTGCACTTGCTTCATCACTTATACTGAATAATGGACATTTTTTTATGACTTCAGTGACAGTAAATAACATTTTCTTTTTAAGTGCAGTCCAGGAGAAGGTAAAGAGTCCTACAGCTCATGGGAGTGCTAATTGGAGCCAATTATAATTTGATTGACCTGCCTTGCTTATTAAAATGATATGCAAAATTTACACTGCCCTTGCAAAATGGAAATTTTCTTCAGTACAAGCTAACTACAAGAAGCCCACCCTTTAATGAATCCAAAGGTGGTGCTTCTGGGTTATAATTCGCACATCAACTCTCAGAAGCCAATTCCAGAGAGGGATTTCACTGGGTTGCAAATACTACAAAAGAAGTCTATGGAGGGGGAAAAATGTGCAATAAAATAAATGAAATAATTAAGGGCTAGCGAATAAAGGGGCAGCATCACAATAACTCTGTCCATTCCTCATCAGGTCTCATTTTCTTTTATGAAAATTAAAATGATTTCCTTAAGGAATGTCACGGGGACTTGATATTTCCCTTCTTGCCATGTGGGTGATTTTTTAAAGCAGAATAAATGTTCATTTTCACTGGTAAATAGAAATGAAGTTATTAGCAGAAGATAAAGTCATTCCGCCAAGTCACAGGCGTCTTCCAACTGAGGACAACAAATGAGTCCTCAGGAAGCTGGAGAAATTAATGTTTCTCCTTCCCTCCCTGTCCAGCCTCCAGTGACACACACAAACACACACTCAAACCCACACTCTGTCATACACACACACACAAAGTAGTACTACTACTTAACTATTAGTAACATATCAAACTGTTCATCAAAATAGGGTTAAATACCATTTAAAAATGTATTTTAAAATGGATCTTCACCCTTCCTGATCTAGCTTTTCTGAATAACACATTTTAGAAAGTGGTGGTTCCATTATAAATTATACTACTAAAATAGTCCTAAGTCACCTGATTAAAAAAGCAAATCAAATAAATCAAACCAAAATCAAATGAATCCAAATCAAATAAATATTTGATTATGGAAGGATGTGCAATTATGCCTGAATAACTGAAATAAACATGGTAACAAAAAACAAGGCCCAAAGGAATCAATCACCAAAAGTAATTCCCTTCCTTCAAATCGGTAGGGCTCTATAAATGCCAATTTCTTTAGGCACTAAAGGATATGCACTGGAGATTTCACAGCCGCCTCAGGTTCAAGTCAAATATAGACAGTAGTTTGCAGGCTTTCAGAAAAGTGATAGACGACAAAGTCAGAAAAACAGCTTTTAGACCACTTCACGTTTCCCTGCCTGCTATGCTAAATAACACGTGTATAAAGGCATACATCGCTTTATTGAGTTTCACTTTATTTTGCTTCACAGATATCCTATTTTTTCCAAATTGAAAGTTTGTGGCAACCCTGTGTTATGTGAGTCTGTTGGGGCCATTTTTCTAATAGCATTTCCTCACTTCCTGTCTCTGTGTCACATTTTGGTAATTCTTGAAATATTTCAAACTTTTCATTATTATTATAGTTATTATGGGGAAGTGTGATCACTGATCTTTGATGTTACTACTCTAAGTGTTTAGGGCATCCACATAAGACAGCAAGCTACTGGGGCCCAGGGCAGGCCACCCCAAAATATGCCTCAATGGCATACTGATTATTTTGAATTACATTAAATGGCCAATGCAAGAGGTACACTCTGAGCCTCTTTTCTATCTCCCTGAAAGCAGGAAATACATTTCTCATGTGAAAGGTACATTCCCTGTATCTAGAGGTAGAAGGACGCCCTTATCACCAGAGACAGGAATCCTGGGCCAAGAAGCCTGTATAAACAAACCTTGTTACTTTGTTATTTAACTACCCCAAGCCCACACTTTAAGTTCTTCACTAATGAAGAACCCAAAGCATAAGTTTCTTTGCCCTGTCAATTCTTCTCAAATTTACTGTTTCTTTTTCCAAAAATTATAACAGCTGCTTGTTTTGGCCACTTCTTAGGTCCCATTTCTATGAGACCTTTGCGCACACGAATTAAAATGTGTTTCTTTTCCTCTTGTTATTCTATCTTGTGTCAATTTTATTATTAGTGCAGCCACAAGAACTTACGAAGAGTAGAGGAGGGAAATTTCCCCTACCAATCGGTGTTCTGACTGCACCACCACCCGCCCACCCCGCCATTCGCCCGTCTCTCTCCCTCTCCTCAGGCCTCCTTCTTTCCTGAGACACAACAGTATTGAAATTAGGCTAATGAAGAACCCTACAACGGACTCTTAAATATTCAAGGAAAAGGAAGAGTCACATGTCTTTCACTCTAAATCAAAAGGTAGAAATGATTAAGCTTAGAGGAAGGCACATGGAAAGGTGAGACAGGCAGAAGCTAGGCTTCTTGCACCGGTTAGGAAGTTGTGAAGGCAAAGAAACGGTTCTTGAAGGAAATTATCAGTGCCAGTCCATTGAATACATGTCTGATAAAAAGCCAGAGAGCCTTACTGCTGATATGGAGAACGTTTTTGTGGTCTGGATAGATCAAACCAGCCACAATATTCCCTTACGCCACAGCCTAACCCAGAGCAAGCCTCTAATTTCTCTTATATTCTATGAAGGCTGAGGGAGGTGAGGAAGCTGCAAAAGAAAAGTTTGAAGCTAAAAGAGCTTATTTCAGGAGGTTTAAGGAAAGAAGTCGTCTCGGAAACATAAAAGTGCAAAGTGAAGCAGCAAGGGCTGATGTAGAAGCTACAGCAAGTTATCCAGGGGATTTAGCTAAGATAATAATTTAAAGTGGCTACACTAAACAACAGATTTTCAATGTAGATGAAACAGCCTTATGTTAGAAAAAGATGCCACCTAGGACTTTTATAGTCAGAGAAGAGAAGTCAATGCCTGACTTCAAATCTTCCAAGGACAGGCTGGCTCTCTTGTTAGGGGCTAATGCAGCTGGTGACTTTAGGTTGAAGCCAATGATCAGTTACCATTCTGAAGATCCTAGGGCTTAAGAATTATGCTCAATCTACTGTGCCTGTGCTCTATAAAGGGAACAACAAAGCCTAGATGATGGCACATCTGTTTACAACAGGGTTGACTGAATACCTTAAGCCCACTGTTGAGACCGACTGCTCAGAAACAAAGACTCCTTTCAAAATATTACTGCTCCTTCACAATGCACCCAAGAGCTCTGATGGAGATGTACAATGAGATTCATGTTGTTTTCATGCCTGCTAACCCAACGTCCATTCTGCAGCCCACGGATCGAGGAGTAATTTCAACTTTCAAGTATTATTATTTCAGAAATACATTTTGCAAGGCCAAAGATGTCATAATAGTGATTCCTCTGATGGATCTGGGCAAAGTCCATTGAAAACCTTCTGGAAAGAATTCACCATTTTAGATGCCATTAAGAAGATTCATGACTCATGAGAAGAGGTCAACATATCAACATAAACGGGAGTTTGGAAGAAGTGGATTCCTACCCTCATGAATGACTTTGAGGGATTCAAGAGTTCAGTGAGGGAAGTAACTGCAGCTGTGGTGGAAGCAGTGAGAGAACTAGAATTAGAAGCGGAGCCTGAAGATGTGACTGAATTGCTGCAATCTCATGATAAAACTTTAACAGATGAAGAGTTGCTTCTTATGGATAAGCAAAGAAAGTCGTTTCTTGAGAAGAAATCTACTCCTGGTGAAGATACCGTAAAGACTGTTGAAACAACAACAAAAGATTTAGAATATTACATAAACTTGGTTGATGCAGGGTTTGAGAAGCCTGACTCCAATTTTGATAAGAAGTTCTACTGTGGGTAAAATGCTATCAAACAGTACTGCATGCTACAAAGAAATCATCCTTGAAAAGAAGAGCCAATTGATGAGGCAAACTTCATTAAGAAGAAACTGCCACAGCCAACCCAACCTTCACCAACCACCACCCTGATCAGTGAGCAGCCATCAGCATCAAGGAAAGACCCTCCACCAGCAAAGAGATTATGACTCACTGAAGACTCAGATGATGGTTGGCATTTCTTAGCAATAAAATGTTTTTAAATTAAGGTTAAAACTTTTTTTTTTTTTAGAAATAAAGCTAGGACTCCCCTAGAGGTCCAGTGGTTAAGACTCCACACTTCCACTGCAGGGGGCGTGCGTCCAACCCCTGGTCGGGGAACTAAGATCCTGTATGCCGCGTGGTGCGGCCAAAAAAAAAAAAAAAAAAGTTAGTAGAAATAAAGCTATTGCACACTTATTAAAACATAGCCTAGTACAAACATAACTTTTATATGTACTGGGAAAACAAAAAACTCGTGTGATTCACTTTATTGCACTATTTGCTTATTGTGGTGGTCTGTACCAAACCCGCAGTACCTCTGAGGTCTGCCTCTAGGCAGTTCTACTGACAATTGTCCTTAAAATGCAGTAAATTTTATGTTTACTAACTTTAATTAATTTCTTTCCTTTTGCTTTTTTCCAACAAGAAACAATTATACAGAAGTGTTAAAGAGCACTGGCTCTTTCTTTTTGGCTCTAAATATATTTACCGGAAACAACACAAAGAAATACAAAACCACCACCTGCTCACTCCTTCAAACATTTCTCTATAAAGCGCTTCTAATAAAGGAGACAGGTCTCCTCTTGAAAAGGAACGGCAGCAATCACGTGAGTATTCTTCAGCCAACAAGATGAAAAGCTTTTCTTTCCAAGAAGCAAATATGTAGATCCTCAGTATAAAAGCATTAGATCTGGCCTTGATCAAAGTCAAGAATAAACTTATCTAGAAATTGTAATGTGTTTGACATAAATGTTCATTGATCCTCTTTCAACGAGAGGGACACTGAACTTCATTCCTTTAACTTCTAATTCAATATTACATCTTCTTTTTATTCTCCCTAACAATATTGCATTTTCATTTTCAGAATAAATTCATATTAAACAAGTTGTCCTGCTGATTTACCCTGCTTACTTTGATTCTTTCCCCTTTACATTACCTGAGGTGATATAAAGATCTCTTCTGCCAATTACATTTCAGCAGCTAATATTCTGTTATAAGCAAGGGTAACGCATCTGTTTCACTGCGTATCTAGTTACTGTGAGGGATGCCTGTCCTCTGCTTCTAGACAGTTTTGCTGTCTTATTTTGAGACCATATGTTGTATAAGGCTCTGGGAATTACTGAAACTGCTCATATTTGTTTTACCACATTTTACTTCAACAACATATCTTCTGGGAGATTTAGGAGCATGTTTATTTCTCTCATTCCTTTATTTTATTAATTCAATTAGCTGACCTTCAGCTGGCACGCGATGAAGGACTTTTCTAGCTTTCAATGTGAATGTGTTAAATCAAAGAGTACTTGGTGCACCATGTTCCAGATCGGAGCTGTATTTTATTTCTGTCGACCATAGACACTTACAATACTTGGGCTCTGATAAAAATAATAAATTTTATCACTTTTCTTCGGAGAAAGATTTTCGAATTCCAGTTAGAGAATCTCTTTTTGCACCACTTATTCACCAGAGAACATGTAAGAAGGCGATATGATGGGTCTTAGCCCTAAGGATTTGGTCATCGACCCCTAGGTCTCAGGTGACTTGTAATGGTTACGGTTACACGGAACATGGAACCTGTTCTGTCCTTTCTCCAAATTTCCTTTCAGCCTCTTATACATGAAGATATGAAGGGAAGCTTCTCTATTTCTTAACAAGGAGAAGCAGCAAATATAACGTGGATAATGGAAACTAAGAAAGCCTGAAGTACTGTTTAAGGACATAACACTGTTTGACCAAGCTGTCTCTCTGACTGGAAGAACAGCCTGAAATAAGTTTATGGGGGCATCTTCGAAAGAAGGAAGTGCTTCTGCATTGAGTCTTAGGATTTGAGGTTTAAACTTGACTTTCTCTCATCCTAGGTACGTGCCTTTGGTAAATTCACTTAAAATCTCTGGTCTCAGTTTCTTCTCTGGTATGAAAAATGACAGGGTCGCGTAAGATTGCCCTGGATGCCAACCTGTGGGTTGTACGAGATTGCCCTGGTTGCTAACCTATAGGATACAGGTTCTTTGGGAATTGCCATAAGATGAGAGAATCCACATGCATCTACTTGGTGGGAGAGATCAAACAAATTTTACATTACAAAATATATAAACAGATCCTGCTATTTAAAATGTGAGAGCCATACTGTGATTAACAAAAATATATATTCAATTAAAAAGTGTTACTGAAGTCACTGTGACTTTTGGGTATCATGTACTTTCTCTCCCGAAAATACAAAAAGCAATAGAAATAGCTGAGTACCTACTGCGAGCCAGATACTGCTCTTAGCAACTTAAACATATTACCTTATTTAATCGTCACAAAAGTCTATGAGGCAAGTACTATTAACATACATTTTACACAGATGAGGCAACTAAGACAATTAAGGAAGTCCCAGGTAATAAGTAATGTTAGAAGGATTTGAATCCAGGCAATGTGGAACAGAGCCTAACCCACTACACAGGGCTGTCTTCTCTGTGTAGTGTCTAAATCATGTGACAATAGTAAAATTTTGACAGTTAAGATGAATCCATAAATTCAAAAGGGTTGAAGACTATGGGTGTTTCAGATTCCTTTTATCCCTTAAATATTCTCCTTTACAAGTTTTATTTCTTAAGAAAAGACAGTCTAGGGTAGAGGTTAAAAACAAAAGTTATTGGAAGAAACAAACAACAGCAATAAACCATGACTGAGATCCATCCCTGGTTCTGGTACCTAAAGCTATGTAACCAAGGGGCAAGGCTCTTTTCTTCTCTATGCCTCAGTTTCCTTGTTTGTAATATAAAGATAATAGTAGTACCTACCCCATAGTTTTGGTTGTGGATTAATTAAGAGATACATACAAAGTATTTACAGGCATGCATGACAATTAGTGAGGGTTCAATAAATGTCTGTAGCTATTGTTTTGCTCTTGTTTGACTGTCCTCTGTGGGGATCCTACAAAGAAGTTAAACATGCAAAACGCAGGTTTTGTGGAGGAAGCAGAGAGGCAGGACTGCATCACACAGACACTGCAGTGAACAAGCCCATCCAGATCCAAGCAGTAAAGGTATAGTTTTCACTGGCAGATCTAGGGAGCAGATCAAACCAACCGGAAGTGCTTAAGATGCTGGTAGCAGAGGGCAAGGCAAACAGGTGTCAAACAAGTGTCTATGCTTTGTGGACAGTGAGAAGCTCTAAAATGATGGCGTGCACGAAGATATTTGACTCCTATAACCAGCTAGGTTGAGCGGTGGGAGTTGCTTGTTGACAGTGTTTTGATGTACTTTTAGGAGACACTGAGATATGCGCTTCTGGATATATAATTACTATCACATATGAAAAACAGAACGGGAACTTGGCAAGAATAAAGTTTCCTCAAACAAAAGAATGGACAGAACTGCACAGAGCAGATTAAAATCATTATATAGTACAAACAAGATTAAAGTTTACTCTTAAGAGAAAATATAAGCCAAGGTAAGTGTGCTGAAATCTGGTCTCACTTGAAAAGAAAGGTAATAGGAATGAACACTGATGTGGAGAAATAATCAAAATGCAAGCATGACAAAATGCAGCATCCTTTCTGCTCAATTAATCAGATGAGCTAAGTGTGCCACAAAAGCGAGGCTTCACAGTACAGGTGGTGTCAAGTGAGCTGGGGAGTGGGTACGCGGCTCTGCAGAGTGCTGAAAGCTAGCAATGAATTGGAGTTCTATTTCTAACTTGCTCTTGGAATATTTCCACATGGGAATAATCATTTCTAAATATCAACTGACTGTCTGTAATCTTAAGTCAAAGAAGTACCTCCTCACATCTCTATGAGGATATTGAGAGAAGGTTTTGCCTTTAAAATTGCAAGGGCTGTTGGTTAAATGCTCATCTGTGTGCCATTGTTTTGAGATGTATACAGATATTAAATGAAAATGAGAACAGAGGAAATTCCCTAGTGCTCCAGTGGTTAGGACTCAGCGCTCTCACCGCGAGGGCCTGGGTTTGATCCCTGGTGGGGGATCCCACAAGCCGCACGGTGCGGCCAAAAAAAAAAAAAAAAAATCAGTGGTTAAAGGGACTTCCCTGGTGGTGCAGTGGTTAAGAATCCCCCTGCCAATGCAGGGGACACCGGTTCGAGCCCTGGTCCGGGAAGATCCCACATGCCGCAGAGAAACTAAGCCCGTGCGCCACAACTACTGAGCCCGCGTGCCACAACTACTGAAGCCCGCACGCCTAGAGCCCATGCTCCGCAACAAGAGAAGCCACCGCAATGAGAAGCCCGCGCACCGCAACGAAGACTAGGCCCCGCCCGCCGCAACTAGAGAAAGCCCGCGCGCAGCAACGAAGATCCAACGCAGCCAAAAAGAAATTAAATAAATAAAAGAAAAATGAGAACAGGTCCCCATCCCACTCAACTTGTGAACCTTGATGATGACATAATGACACAGGTAGAAAAGAAACAATTTATATTTAATATTCTAATATCATACACATAAAATGGGACCCCAGTAATTAAGAACGTTCTCTACTTTTCTTTAGCTGATGAATTGTCATCCTGGGGTTAAAGGGAGAATGTTTAAAGGCAGATGATCAGGCCAAATTAGTTCTCCTGGCTGACGGCTGAGTCAGGATGGTTTTTTTCTAGGCTCTCTGAATAGCCAGAAAATAGCCCATCCCAGTGCCAGGATGGTTTCTGATAAAAACCGTATCACTGAATTAAAATTAGCCTAGTGTTCCTCAAAAGGTAGGCACCTAACAGATAGTAAAAAACAAATAAATTAATATGGACAAATTTTAAAAGGAACATGAATTTAAATAAAAGTCTACATTGCAAATGTTTATGAGAACTTAACACGTTAGAAGTTTATTGAGTATATTGAACAGCTTGGAAATATTAATTATATAATTTTTATGATCAGATACAGTCAAACTGAGTGGCTGTCAAATGACTGATTTTAGAATTTCAAGTATTTTAAATATGGCTCAAAAAATCAGCGTCAGAAAAAGTATAGCATATGAATACTCAGATGTTTCATAATTGTTTTAAAAAGGAAAAGAAACATAGACAGAAAATAGCTTTTACAACCCAGGAATATATTTATCTTTATTAAAAACTTTCCTACCCCACAAAAAGGTTTTAAAATAAATCCTAATTTTTATATTTAACAAGTGTTTCCTGAAAAGTTCTATTCTAAGGGGCAGCTAAAATAGTCTTTGGATACACAATATAGGTTACCCATTTTTCTTCACAGGACATCTCACAAAATTGCCTACAGGCACACAGGCAAGAGAAAACTGACTGGCCTTTACAATCTCAACAAAGAAAGCACTCTTGTAGGCCACGTGGCAGGAAGTCCTATTTAAAATCAGGGAAATCAGATTTTATAAGGATTTATCCTTTACTTACACTTACTTCAGAGAAAAGGATGGCTCAGTCCATCAGACGCTCCTTTTTTCATCTCTTAGGTTAGTTTTAATTTGATTATTGAAGCTAATTCCCTCTGTTTTCTATATTAGAGATCAATATACATACTCTTGGTAGTTATCCCAAACAACTGATTAATTTTTCAGTTTGGATTCAGTCTGTTAATGTGAAGCTTCAACTGACTTTGTATGCAAGTTATTGGCAGAAGAAATTAAGGCATCTAAAATGTAATTTTAACTCTTAAAACTATTGACCCTTATCTCTCAACTATTGTATGTTAAAGTAGATAATTTACAGATAAACTTATGGAATTACATTAGCTTTAACATTTGCAGAAAGACTAAATTAAATTAAATTACCCTGATATTGTCACTGAATTAACAGGTTGGATTATTTTGGGAAGTTAACAAGCTGCTCAATAAAGGAAGAGTTTACTAGTTACATGAGAGGAAACAGGTATCCCCCTTTCTCATGGGACGAGTATTTCTGAGTCTTATAGTCTATTTAAAAACCACTCCTTACAAACATGGTAAAAAGAAAATAACTCACATAAGGGCCATGACTTTATTTTTGTGCTTTATGCTATGCTCTGAGAAGTAGTACGTACATGAGAAGAGTATCTCTTAGTAATTTTAATCCCATTTTACTGATGAGAGTATTGAGGCCCATAAAGGTTAAGTGAGATCTCATACATAGTAAGGGAGGAAAGCAAAGTTGAAAGGAGCCTGGTCCCCAAGTCCCTGCTCTTAAAATCTAAGCAGCTTCGCACCCACTAACTCAGACTTGCCACCATTATCCCTTTTTCCTCTTTAATCCAAGCCTGTTCTATATGCCAAAGATAAAAGAGAGAAATTGAAGGCCTAAAATTTAGATTCCGAGCCTAACGACTTGGAAGGAAGCCTTATTATTCTCTCTGAAATAAATAAGGCGCTCCTGGAAGATGTAATTAAGATTCTGGGGAACAAGCATGATGATAACTTATAGGAGTCAACATACACCCCTACCTTTCTTCAGATCTCTTCTTTTAAACTGATCCCCTATTCACATGTCTCCCCTCTGACTGTAGCTAAATGGTACCAGGAATTATATGCAATGACCTTCAAAGAGTACTTTGTGAAGTACTAAGAACAAAATTGTCATTTATTAGCCAAGTTGATCTCATTAAGGAGCATTACCCTGACCATCGACTTAGAGCTCTAATAGAGCTGGGTTCCAAGATCCCTCAGTATTTGACCTGGGTGGGACAGAGGCCCAGAATGCCAGCTTTTGTTAAAGGGTTTGACTAAATAGAAGAAAAATGTTAAACAGCCCTAACAGCGTGCCATTTTATACTTTCTCTCTCCGCTGAGAGTCTGCTTTTTTTGGAGAAAAGGCTATTTCATGACAGAATAATTGGTTCTGATTCCACAGTTTTCTATGTCAATGTTCTTTCTTCCATGAGGCCCCAGAATGCTTTGAGCTGCATTGTGGAAAAAAAAAAAAATTCAAGAAATAGACTCAACCCATTTGGGAGCTCCACAGTCCAGTCTAAAAATTAGGCACCAGAAACAAAGCAGAAGTCCCAGAAGGAAAGGAGTCCTCCCTCCGAGAAGTGCACAAGGTCACTGTCATCACTGTCATGAACAGACCAACCTCAGCCTGTCAGGCAACCTGGGCCAGCCTGATTCCTCCCGGAGGGCACAGTATCCACCCATTCACCTGTTCTTCAGATCCCTACTTAACACTTACAGACGCCTTCCCGACACAGATTACACCATTATAAAGGTGGTAATGGGATAACAATAAAAGTCAGATTTAGCAGTGTTCAGACAAACGGGTAAACATAACTGAGCCATCAGAGTTATGTTACAAACGTTAATTTAGGCAAAAAGGTAGGATTATAAAGGCATCGTGCGCTCTGAAAGTATCCCCTTTCACGTTTATTAGTTTCTCTGCCACGACTCTATTTATCAAAGTATAATAAGAGCCCATTCGTGGTCATGCATTACGGGAGATGGGTCTTACCAGAGGAATTAAACACGTAACAGCCTGTGATATGAATGAAGGTGTTTTAATAACTTTGGGTTTGGCAGCCCAATAAAACATTATGATCATCATGGGATTCACGCTGAAGTTCGCAGCCCTGTTTAATGGAAACAGGCTCCACGTGAATAATCTATCCTTGCCTAACTACGTTTCCTCCTTAAAATGATATGGGTTCAGATTAAAGAACATATGAAGGCATATCATTATCATAGACATAAAATTGCTAAGAATGTGGACATTCTGTAAACAGTAAATATCTGTTTCCTGGGTTGGGAGTCAATGTTAAGTAGTGCTCAAGAGCATCAACTCGGACTCTGCTGCCCATCAACTACATGACCTTGAGCAAGGTCACCTAACTTACTATCTCTGAGCTTCCATGTCCTTATCTGTGAAATGGAGAAAATAATACCCTGACCTTGATGAGGTTGTTGTGAAGATTAAATAACTGAATATATACCTCAGTGGCTCAAATTAAATGCTCAATAAATGTTAGCTATTAGTATAGTTTATTCCTTGTATTATTATTTTCCACTCTCCTACTAGATTTGTGAGAAAGACAGTGCCCTCTAATTTCGATGAGAATTGTTATGTGACTTTATTCATGTTAAGTAGAGATCGGCTGTGGAATGACAAAGAGGGGATGAGAAGGAATGGAAAAAGGGAAGAAGAGGAAGTAAGAGGGAGGGGGAAGTGAGGAAGGAGAGAGGGGAGAAAAAAAGGACAGAGTCTAAACCAGGGTCTAGGAATGTAGAGTATTTAATTCAGGGGGATTAATTAAAAAGCATTACTCTAATGGAGAGCGCCGTGCTTGGGCCAAGGAGGGTTACCGGTGGAGAGAATTAGAGGTGACAAGGCAAGGGGAGAAGGCCGATGGCTCTCCTTGTTCTACTGACACCTCTTCCCTCCTCATCCTTTCTTTCCCTTCCTTCCTTATTTATTTTCCTCCTTTTTTCCCCTTTCTGCTTCCCTCCTACCCTCTATCCCTCCCACACTCCCTCTCTCCTTCCTTCTTTCCTTCATTCACCCAAGAAACATTTATTCAGGAGTCATTAAACCCTTAGAACATCATAAAAGTGCGTTCTACATAAACCTCAACAACAAAAACCAAGACTAGGTATCAGGTAGAGAGGATATTGCATAGCCTATCAAGACAGAGAGAATCCAGTGCCAGTATATGTGTGAGTGTATAGTAACTAGCAAGTTAGAGGAATTCTCTGTTCTCAGGGAGCCTATATTTTAGTAGTGGAAGATACTCTATTAATTAACAGACACAAAAATTTATATCAGAATCATATCATTTGATGAGAGCTGCTATGAACAAAGTGTCAGAAGGTGCGAGAGAGAGAACTCTTTTGGACAGGGTGCTCAGGAACAGGGTTTAATTCCCTAATTTTTGAATTGAGATTTAGCATTCATCCACAGAGTGCACCATTGTAAGTGCACAACAGGGTGAGTTTTTACATCTGTATATACCTGTGCAACTATCACCAAGATCAAAGTCCAGAACATGCTCAGAGATTTCGTTTATGTACTTTAGTTTTTCGTAAATGATACTGTGTTATATATCTAACTCTCTTAATTTTTTTTCACCAGGCACTATTTTAACACCTATCTCTACTCCACCTTTTACCTGTGCCTTCTAACCTCTGTACATACTCCGTGATGGGTGTCAACCACCTGTCTACTTATCCTCTGACCCAGTAATGGGTCCAAGGTTGCTTCCAACATTCCAGACGTCTGAAGAATACTGAAAGGAACATCCTCAAACATGAATGCTAACTGAGCTATATGATTTTTTTCAGTTCCTGAGTAGAAGCAGAAAGTTGCTCTCTGAATCTACAAGAAGAATAATTTGACCAATGCCTGACTTCTTTACAGGACGTTAGAAGTTAGAAGCACACCACTCTGTGCTCCCACCAGCAGTTCACATCTGCCTGTTTTTTAAATTGACGTGCTCTGACATCTCAGAATTTAGAAAATCTTTTCACACAACTCTAAAACTTCTGAATTTCCTCCCCTTAAATTCATCGTTCCTTCCCTGGGGCGTGTTTTTCAAAGCGTGTGGCCGTCCCTTTCTTGATGATTTGCATGAATAGTATTATTAAGGAGGTAACACTTAAGCTGAGATGTGATTAACAGGGAGGAGAAGGCAGAGGGAACACCCTAGACAACGGCCCTCAGGCAGGACTGAGGCTGCTGTGTAGAAGGAACAGGGAAGCCCACCAGTGTGGCTGGAACACAGTGGGAAAGGGCGCAAGGGAGGCAGATGAGGTCTGAGAGGGAGAAAGGGCCAGAAGTAGCCTGTGATTCAAAATCTGCCAGACAGTGCAGAGTTTTCCTGTTCCATCTGCAGAATTTTTAATGCTGCACCTGACCTTTTACCTGTCATCAATAAATGAAGAATGGCAGGCACAACTGTAGCTGATGTGCCTCTGAGAGTTTAATAGTAATAAAAGTAGATCAACAATTGTGATTTGAAGCACTCAGAACACCATAAGAGTACATTCTATAAAAATCTCAATAGCAAAGAGGTAAAAGATTACATATCAGGTAGAGGAGAATTTGTGTAGCAGAATAAGACACATCACTGAGAGAGCTCAGAAAATTGCTTACTCCTCATGGGAAAAGCTAAAAAGAATAATAATAATACACTTATTTCATTAGACCAGTCTGTGGAGATGTTCATCTCAAATTACTATTGAAATGAGTCTACACAAGATAAGGGATTTTGAGATTTAAATTTAAGGACAAACTGTTCTCATTTTTAAAGTAAAAACTCAAAGGGTAGTAAGTTAATAACAATAAAATACAAAGGAAAAAAAAAAAAAGCCTGCAACTGGTAAGTGGGAACATTATATAGTCTTAATAAAATATATCAACTTTTCAGATGTTAACTATGCATACTGCAATAGAAAAATAATGTGATTCAGAAGCAATATACTTTAAGGCTCTTGGAAAACAGAAACAGAAGACTTATTATTTTAATCTGGTATAGAGCAAAATGACAAAGGATCTGTTAATTGAGTGACACGTGACATTGGGACATGTGACACCCAACCTCAATTTGTCTGTCTGGCCAACAGTAAAAAGTCATTATGAAGATGATGATGAGCATGGTAAAACAAAAAGAGGCAAAGAACAGTAAACATGGAGGAAAGTATATTTATGTTTACCTTGAGATAAATAAAATTTTTCAAATGTTAACAGGGAAGTTAGTCTCTCTTTTTAGTCATTTGATTTGAAAAGACGGTGTGGAAGAACACAGCTAGGGTAAAACTAATTTTTAAGCTCTTGCAATAAATGTTAAAATAACCATCACAATTAAGAAAACCTTTGATTCCTCTCTAATCTTTATTGGTGGCTTCTAATTTTAAAAGAAGATATGAATTTAATCACTCCTTGTTACTCTGCTGTGATGATCAGTAATTTGATATGCATGGAAGTGCTTTGAACTCACAGAAAGAAAGAGTCTGTAAACATAGAACTCTCGTTCTTTCAAATAAATAAATATATGGAAAATGTTTAACATGCAATGAAAATGATATATATGTTAACAAAATTATAAGATAAAAATGCAAATAATATAAATTGATATAATGATCAAAACAACTGTAATTAAGTGAGTAGTCTGGGAAGTCTAGATTAGATAACACTTGCTTACACAGGCCTATAATGTTTATTCTGTTTCCCTGCAAACGGTTTATGTCCTTGTCTGTCTCTCCTACTGGACTCTAAGCATCTCACAGCAGGAACATCGTCCTCACCTCCGTGGCCCCAGAGTGTGGGATGGTGTAAGAGGTCAGCAGATGTACGAACTCATGCCCTTGAACTGCGGTACCCAATCAGCAACTGAGGGAAAGGCACATGTTTTGAAGAACAAAACCAAGATTGACTTGATTCAGCTCTTCTGTAATCATCAGTATGTTAAGCATTCATCATTGCCTGCTCTAATTTTACACACACACACACACGCGTGCACATACGTACACACGGAAATTAGGAAGACCCTGAAATTAGAGCAAGACATACTTGAGTCTGACTCCCAATAAGTACAGATTTATTAAACATTTATGATAGTGTCTCGCATTTAGTAAAGGGTATATAAGTGCTTCATTTATTAAGAAAAAAACCAAACAAAAACCAACCTAGGCCATACCCATGCTGGCTATTACCGTGTCAATCTTGGGCAACTTATTTTACTGCTTTGAGCCTAGGTTTCTTTTATCTGAAAAATGGAATACTTCTTACTTCACAGGGTTTTTGTCAGGAGTAAAATATGAAAATGAATAGAAAAGTATTTAGCATGCAGGTGTTCAAAAAACATTACTTCTTTTCCCTACTGCTTCTGTCTACACTTTAAAAACTGATGTAGCTCAACTGCTGTGATATGTGTCTCTAACTTTACTCTTAAATAGGTTACTATTGGTATAGTCTGTTTCGATGATGAAAAGTCATACAGTAAGAGAGGTGTTACAGAATGTTAGGTAAAGGTGAAACATCAGTCCCTTGCTAAACCTGCGGGTTCCACCTGTCTACCCCCAGAACAATTTGTAAAAGCCTCCATTCACTGCTTATCATGTGGCTTATAAGTCTCTTTATTACCTGCTTCTCCATTTCTAGACTAGGAGCAGCATCAATGCAACAGTGATGTCTCCTTTACTTTTATCTCCTTTGAGCCCAGCGTAGAGTAAGATAAATGCTTGCTGAATTAAATGAACAAGTGATACTGGAGGAGCATCAAAAACTCATGACCAGTCTGCTTACGCCTGGCTGTATCACATAAATGAAAAAGTTAAACTGCTCTGGACAGAGACTTATAACTGGGTCTTAAAAGGTTAAAAATAAATTTCTGAATGATGTGTCTAATTAAAATTTGTCAGTTAAATTTTACACAAAGATTCTCCAAATTAACATAAGGCTCTTCTTTTCTCCTTCAAAGATCCCATAACTTTTTTCTTTTAACTTTCCCATTTGTTTATCTTCAAACATGAGGTGTTCATAATCATCTCCATTTAACAGATGGGAACACTGAAGTTCAGAGATGTTGTGAAATTGCTTTCTCAAACAGGGGCACCATCCCAGGGGCGGTCACGATAGAAGTCCTATATCTTTCAATTAGAATCCGCTTCCGAGTAATTAACACATTTTCTTTAGCCTGCAAAATAATCACCCTTTGTAGAGCTCCAGTGTGGAAAATTTTTATCTGAGAAAGACTTATTTCGGAAAGCTTTATATGAACTTGCAATTGCAGGCCACTGTGAAAATCACCGTGCCGTTTCAGGTTTAAAAGTGTAGTTGTGATCAACAATTCTCTGCAACCATGGCAACACAATGTGCCCTTTTCTAGCTGTTTACTCTTAAAGAATTAGAGGACTATTTAAAGATTAAGATTACCATGCATGCTATACTAGGTGACCTTACAAAGGATAAGATAAAAGCTCTGGGTACTCAGCTTTGTAAACGAGTGCTAGTGATTACTTTGGGTTACATAGGTATATATGAAAATTTAATTTCTTGGGAACCATTTATAGGTTACAGCAATCCAGCAATAACTATGACATATTACGAACTGATTTGCATACCAAGGGGAACTTTACTATATGTGTTTCCATAAATTTGTGGACCAGTGTTTAGTACCAGTTATGAGATCAGAACAAAGAAGGATTCCTTCTATCTTGAATTTCCAAATAAGAAGACATTCAGAATTTTGACTACTTTTATTAAAGATATATTAATGCTCATGTAAGATGAGGAAAGAAGAAAAACTCAAGAGGGATAAACTTGTGACCTTGTAATAGAAAAATGCACCTTAACCGACAGGTTATATGTGCCTGTCTACTAAGAGACCAACTCAGTTATTAATGAAAATATCAAAAAAAGGCCCATGCATTTTGGTTCCACTGCTTACAAAGATCCAATTTAATTAACTCTTGAAGCTCAATCACTACACAAGATGAGTTCTTCTTTAACCACAACTTTTTAACTGTTTATACTAAAAGAGATTCTAACTGTCCTTACTGTAACTAAATTAGTTTTCATAAATCTTGTGCTCAAGATCAAAAAGAGAATATAGGAAACCAGTATTTACAGAAACATTTTTTTTACCAACTCACCTGTAGGCCACAGATCTTTAATCCATCTAGTTGAATTTGAATGCTTTATTCATATTCTCATTCATTCTCCTCTCCACCCCGCCCCCCCCACCCCCGCCGACCCCAGTTATCTGAAACAAGCTGATTTAGGGGCCTAATTAAACATTAGAAAATAGTATTTGTAAGAACCATTCTAAAATGTACAACACACTTCTTTCTCTTAGTATACTGAGTCTGAGGAACTTAATTTAACTCTTATAGCATAAGCATTAATTAACATCATAAACTGATGCCAAGAGATGCTCCAGAGAGCCATAGGGATGCAGTTGAAGACACTGTGATGAATGCTCCCCAACCCTCTCATCTCCCTCATCTTGTCACCTCCACACAACCTACATCTCTGCTACTCAGTGAGTCATGTTTCCAGAACAGCCCATTCTTCTAACCATCCTCATCTTTCTTCAAGAGTTAAGCTTTTATGCCAGCATTTTATATCTACTTTTAAGCAACAGGCTTTGGTTGGGAAAACTCTTATGAATGAAGCCCATCTTCTCCTAAGAATAAACTTTGCAAAAGATACAAGGTCTTTTATGTTTCTTAGACTGAAGGGTACGGTCCCCAGGAGCAGAAGCTTGGCTTCTGGGGATATGTGAGGCCCTGGGGCGCACACTGCACATCTTCCGTGGGCATCCATTTTACCACGTGGATGTATTATAGGGTAGGAGGCAAAAACTGCAAGAATCTTCAAAGTAAGATCTGAGACTTCAAAGTATTCTTGGGTTTATGGTTGTTTCCCCATGGCTATGTCCCAGAACCCCTAAGGTCTGTGATTTGTCTCTCCTCTTTTCAGGGAAAAAAAAAAAAAAAAATACAGAAGCACTGCTTAAGGCATGGATATGAAATTATGTCAAAAATAAATGAGGTTTCTAATAATCTAGCTGGGTGGGTCATTAATGATGGCTTTTTTTAAATGACAGCCCCACCAAATGAAGCCTCATCTAAGATCATAAAATTTTAAATCTTTGGAACTCACCACTTTCTACCTTGTCTTAGTTAGCGTCATGCATTTTTTCCCTTCTTCTCTCTCACAAACAATACCTGATTAATCTTTGTGACAGAAACTTCCTAGAGCACATGACCTTGAATAAGTAAGCAGTAAAGAACATTTTACATGCTCCAGCAGGTACTGGGCACCTGTTTATTGAGTGTATGCTATACACTAAGCATTATTCTTGGCTCTGAGGATACAGGGCTAAAACATTTAGCCAAGTCCTAACTCACTTGAAGGTAGATTCTAACTGCATTGGCAAAGGGGCAACATTTTTAAAAATATACAAAATAAAAGAGCAATAAAATGGGAGAAAATGATACATGCTACGAAGAAAATAAATCTGGGTGATATGACAGTGCCAGAGAGAAGGAGTTGCTTTGATGGTTAGGAAACAGGCCGTATCAACTGAGCCCTCAACAGAAAGCAAGTCAGCCAAGGAAGGATTTGGGGGATGAATATTCGAGGCAGAACGAACAACAGTGCAACTGCCCTAAATGCTGGGGTTCCTGAGGAGTCAGGGGATAGCAGGTCTGGGCAGAAGGAGAGGTTGGAGAGTGGAATGAGAGAGCGTCCTGACCTGGGCTGATACCAGATGTTCCAGGCTGTGTGAGCAGGACAAGGAATCTGAACTTGACTTTTTACCTGTGATAAGCAGTTGCTGAAGTGCTTTAAGCGAGGGAGCTAGGTGACTGAATTTACATTTTAAAGCCATAACTGGCTGTTGTGTGGACAAGGACAGCAGGGAGAGGTTACAGTGGAAATGGGACATCAGAGAGGAGACTCCGCAGGTGCAGACACCGGCAGTTTCCACCAGAATTGGGGAATTGCAAAAATGTGCAAAATTTTGTTGAGTGGAATTGCTGAGAGAAGGTGAAGGGAAGAGAAGAACACGGCTCACCTCACATGCAGTCTCCCAGCCTGAGGAGTCAGGAGGTCGCATGATCCCTCATGCAAGGTCACAAGGTGCTAGGTGGCTGAATCAGGCCTGAAACCAGAAATGTGACTCCACCCACAAACTTTGTGATGTCAACTGATCGGTTCAGAAATTCTAGTTCTTCAGTAGAAAGGAAGGCAATACAGTCAGAAAGAGCGTAATGGTCTAATCCAATCTGCCTAACCTGGTGTTTGACTGTCCTCTGCCACATCCCTCCCACTCCTCCATACCGCAAAGCGGTGGGTGTTCAATACTTTATAATTTCAGTTTTTTGTTTGCAAGAATATGCACTCAGAGAAATGCTACAGGAAATAGAAGCCTGTTCAAGGTGATCATGAAACCAAACAGAAGTTCCTGGGCTTTCAGAAATATTCCGACCTCCTTCTTCTCGTTTGCCATTAAACTCATTAATGCAGGGAGTTCAATTAATTCTCCTCTGGTTCTCTTTTCTCTCCTCTGTCTAGATTTATTGATACTCCATGCTCTGATTCCGCGAGGCTACTTTGACCAGGAAACTCCTCCTCTTTAGCAGGTAAAACAGTCTTTCACAGCTGCTTCCTCCTTGAAGTCTTCCCTGTTCTAAGCTCCTAATACTTTCATTCATTTGGCTCTTAACCGGTTCACCATTCTCTCTTTCCTTATTTAGAGCAACGTCTAAGCCTCCCTCTTACACATCACAAACTATTTCTGATTTATCTTTCTGATGGGACCCCTTCCCCCAGCACAACAGGCACAAAATAAATATATACAAAATAAACAATTACCTAAACTTTTAGGCTAAATTCATCTCTATAAGGAGTCCATTCTATTTTAGAAAAGACAGCAAGGGATCAGGAATTTTCTTTCTTAATTGAACGTGGTAAAAGTGAACTCACAAACATTTGTCAATTCAATAATAATTTACTAAGCCTTTCCAATAAGCTAGGGATGTTGTATACATTGGCCAAAAAAAAAGAAAAGGAGGATGGCTAAGTCTTCTCAATGTCCATTATTCTGGTTTCTCTAACTGGGGGGCCTTGAATATGATAAATCACTTCCATGCCTGTCTCTCTTTGACTACAACTTCACTTTTTCCTCCCAACTGAAACTGAAGTCTGTTTCCTTTTAAGAAAAGCTTAAAAAAGAATTTTCCTTGTAGAACTCATCATGTTCTTAAAAGAACCCAGGAGAAAGCATGCTGGAGTTAAAAGAAGGATTAGAGTTATCAGGTAACCTGAGTTTGAGTATGGCCCTGACATACACCATGTGATTTTGCTCAAATCAATTAATCTATAGAGGTCTCAGTTTCCTCATCTGTAAAATAAATAAATTAAACTACCTTTTCCTACAGTGTGTTTAATGCTCAGCACACTACTGCAAAATACTGACATAATTATAGAACAATGTAGTTTGCTTATCTGTAGGGACATTTTTAAAGTAGTGGAAAAGAAGTGAAAGAAAGATGGATTAGACAAAAATGTTTCATATTCCAACGACAAAAACTGTATTATCAGGCCTCACTACTTGTGCTCTTGAAAGAGACTTCAAATGTAGAAAAATCTTTCACAAAAACCCCAAATATGAACTGAATTTTACACTCAAAGATATTAATCATAGCATTATAACAGCAAAGGTCCAAATAATCTAAATGACCAAACAAAAGAATAATGAGAAATGAAGGGCTACTTCCTTCAACATGATAATGATTATCTATCAGAACAACAGAAAGCAGTACCCTTAGTTACACAAGAGCAATGGTGTATTTCAAAAATGGCTCCTGTCACTGTATCTTCTGGGAACACATGAGGGTCATCCAAGAATTCACTGACACTAATACAGTGGCCAGAAAATTTGCAAATAAATATAAAAAACTAGGTAGTCTTCTCATACCTGGTCACAATGTTTTAAAAAATACGTAAATTAAAAAAGTTTTTAAATGTAATGACTCTGATGTGCATTTAGAAGAATGAATGTATTTGAAAGACAATATTTCTTTTCTGTTTTGGCAATATAAGCTGTACAATAGGAGGACTTGTCCTACAAATTATTAAAACATTATGGAATTAAAATAGGTATAGCATTTAAAATATCATAGTGATGCTGTAGGAACAGAACAATAACAGAGAATAAAGAATTCAAAAATTGATCCATACATGTGTGTGTGTATGTGTATGTGTGTGTGTCTGTGTGTGTGTGTGTGTGTGTGTGTGTATATATATATATATATATATATATATATATGTAGGTATGTATCAATCTATATGTATTTTTATATGATTGTGGTGGCATTTCAAAGAAGTAGGGGAAAGAGTGGATTATCCATTGAAGTGTGTTGGGACAGCTAGCTACCCATGTTACAAATATGATGCCAAATCCTTACCTCACACATTACATCAAACAAATTCTAGATGGATTAATATTAAAATTAAAAATATCATAAAGGTCCTGAATATATGTATATATTTGAAAATATTTATAATGTGGAGACTTTATCAAAAATGACACCCAAGGCAGAAAAACATATGTAAATCAGAGATTTTACTATATAAAATTTTAATACTTTAATAAGGCAAAATAAGGAAACAAAAATGAAATCCACTAACTAAAATAACAAAAGGTGACAAATTATGGAAAAAAACAGAAAAAAATGTGCCATATATGACAAACACAATGATAATCATCTTAAAATATAAGGAATGATTTAAAGGCATTATTTTTATATTAAAATTGTTTTTAATAAAAAAAGATTATTTTGAAGGTGTTCACACTAACAGGGAAATGCTTAAGCTATAACATTAACAGAAAAAAATACAAATATGTCACTACAGTTGCTCTCAGTTATGGAAAAAAAAAATGTTTAAGAAAAAAATAAGACAGTAAACAGACCAAAATGATGGCTATTTTGGCACTGTGGTAATATGGGTGATTTTACCTTTGTGATTTAAACCTGCTAAGTTTTCTAAATGCTCTATAATAAGTATCATTTATTTTCTCACCTGAAAAAAATAACAAACAGCACAAACTTTTTTTTTTTAAGTCTCTTCAAGGGAAAAGCTTGGGTTCATTTTGGAATCTTACTTTTTATATGTTCCTTACTTTAACTATATTCAGTGGAGAGTATGTGCCAATAAAAACCTCCTTCTCCATGTGTGCCATTCTCCTTCATCCAGACAATTCTCTTACTTAGCGAATCTATAATTTTTCCAAAAGGAAAAGAAGTTACATGTGCACATGCACACACAAAGGAAATAGCTAAAATACAACAGATACATTATTTCTCATTGCTAGTAATTATTTGTTTCTGCCAGAGGAGGAAAGCAATAAAGAAAAGATATATAAGAGAATTTCAGCAGGGAACATGTACTTATTAATTCTTTTCCGGGCTAAAATGACAACTCCACTTCGTTTGTTACATTGTATCTTGAAAACTATACCAAGGGATAGAAGAAAAATGAAAGTTCTTGTGTTCAGCATCCTGTTCTCAGACCTGAGGTTTACAGAACAGTGTGGTAGAGTGGAAGGGGTCCTGCATTCTCCCTTACAACTGAAGACGGAAGTCTTTCAGTTTTAGTCATCAACTGAAATTTGTTGTATTTTTCTGTGTAATGCCCAAGACAGAGCAATGTGGAACTTCAGAGAAACAATGAACTGAAGAATAACACATAACCTCTGTGAGTAGTAGGAGAATCCTAACTGAGAAAATACAAAGGTGTGAGTAAAATATAGGCATGCCAAATGTTCTTCGCAGAAGACCCATAGCAAGTTTGGAATACTGGTAAACAAATACTTGATGGTAAAATATAACACCACATTGCATCCATTCAAAGATATCTCAGCTTGATAAAGTATAATACCTTGTCAACATTTAAAGGAACCATATTTTCTCTCCTATTTGGGTAGGGTGCATATCACAGACACCATGTATATACAGGATACCATCTCCAGTGGGGGTTGGTGTTTGTGAGCAATGTGATGAGTCTCTAGTTGACCTTTCTCTGACCTGATATTTTCCAGCTTAGCCAGAATGGCCCAGACAATCACTGGCTTCCTGCAGTCAGTTTATAACTTGGGGTAGGAAGGACCTTAAGAGGTCATCAACAGTGCTTGAATAAATTCTGCGCCATGGTGGCAGGCTGCAGGCTTCAAACTCGTGCGCTTCAAAGGAAATTAATTTCCCACTGGTCTTGCAACTTTGTGTTATATAAATCCCTGGATTTAAGACTAGGAATATTTCTGATGTGCTTTTGAAAATCTGATCTAACTAGAGTTTAAAAAAAGGAAAACAAAATTCCTCAGAACAAAGCGTGGTAGGCCTTTAATAAAAGGTTTGCACTGAGTAAGTCTTATCCCTGGATTATCTCCCTAGTACAGTAACTGGCTGGTTTTTAAAGGGTATCACAGAAATCAGACAGACAAGAATAGGGCATGATCAGGAGGCAGTGCATATTTTCATTCTTTCAACTGCACTTGGAAGTTGTCCCTGTTCTTGGAGGGGACATGACTGAAGCCCAAAACTAACTTGCAATTTGAATGTCCCTTGATGCATTTCCAAACTGGGCCAGACTGCTGGAGACATTCTCAAATATATGCATTTACACCTGACCCCCCAATCCTGACAGAGATCATGCTGAACCTTTGTAAACTGACTTGGAATTCTCTAGAAAACGTCCTTCATTTTCCATGTGGAATTCTGTATGCAGCTTTGTTAAAGAATTCCTTTCCCTTCTTCAGGGCAATTTCCCTGCAAAGAAGTCTTTTGCATCCTCTGGTTCCAAAAGAATTTTCACAGAATTCATCTGTCCTTTTGTCTTCTAGTGAAGCCTCCCATTGTTCCGGAGACCATCTGAAGGTTGTTTCCCTAAGTATCACTAGTATTCTGCTAGCACTAAGATAGAGTATGATTGTCTAAACATTTATCAACTTGATTATATTTTTTTCAATTTCAAGTGTAAAGGTTCTCAAGTCCTTTTGCCAACACACTACACACGGCTTAGATGAATCAGTTTTTCATGACACAAACTGTTCAAGAACTTTGCATATATATAAGGGTTGTAAGTTATGTCCCCTATAAGGATGTCTTATCATAGCCCTAATATCCCAACTGCTAGTTGTCTCAGTTCTTATTAAAATGGATTCAAGGGGGCTTCCCTGCTGGCACAGTGGTTAAGAATCCGCCTGCCAATGCAGGGGACATGGGTTTGATCCCTGGTCCGGGAAGATCCCACATGCCACGGAGCAACTAAGCCCGTGTGCCACAACTACTGAGCCTGTGCTCTAGAGCCCATCAGCCACAACTACTGAAGCCAGCGAGCCACAACTACTGAAGCCCGCGTGCCTAGAGCCCGTGCTCCGCAACAAGAGAAGCCACCACAATGAGAAGCCCGTGCGCCGCAACAAAGACCCAATGCAGCCCAAAAAAAAAAAAAAAAAAATGGATTCAAGGAATCTGTCTCTAATCAGGTGCATAAGACCTGGAGGTTCACAAATATAACACGAGATATACATAGGTGCTATTCTTTCAGCAGAACCCTCTCTCATTTTCGGTTCTAAATTTTCTCTATACAATACTTCCAACTGAAATTCCCAGGCTGTTCCGAAGGTTTGTTTCCTTTGACTAGGAAGCCAATTCTTGCATTGTTTTCAAGTTCTCCCAACTTGGAGATATCTGGAAATCCAGTGAGTTTTGTATTTCACCTATTCCTTTTACTTCCTGGAGGTTTCCTTCATTGTATTATTCTGCTCTGATCATGACTTGGTTTTAGCAAACAGCATTTCTTCCAATTTAGTTGAGGATTCTTAATAATGCTTTGTACCTTGGAATACCTACCCCCAATATACTTCACTAAGAATCAGAAAGAAGTCATGGTCACTTTAATACCTTCCAATGCCTGTTGAAGATATGGAATTTTGTCTCTGTTCTACTTCACAAATAGAAAGATTAACAAAGCCTTAATTTCACCATCGTTTTACATCTGTATCTTGTTCAAATAGTCCTTTAACCTTTCTTATTCTCTACTCTGGTACTGGAGCGGACAAAATTCTCTCATTGCCTGGCTAAGGACTCTTGAATCTCTGCCTCCCTGCGAATCTACGGTGAGGAATCCAAGACTCAGAACTAAGAAATAACTTTCACTCCTTACCAGCACTGGATTAAGAAAACTCATACAGATTCTGTGTTATAGCCATGGGAAAAACAAAATATATCATATGAGCATCTGAAAGCAGTTGGCAATATTAAGTATGAGCCAAGAATTAACACTTCATGTTTATACCAGATGTCAGGTACACCACTTCTCTCTCTGAGCTGTCAAAAAGCCTAATACAGAGAGAAAAGGTCAAAGAATCCTGAGGGAGGTTAGTGGTGCTTAAAGGTTATAATGATTGAAAAAGATTGCTTTAAGTCTACGTATGTCACCACTTCAGATGTCATTTCACATCACAAGTGGAAAACAGAATAGGCCTTCTTAAGAAATTTGCGGAATACAGTATGTTTTGGCAGTAGTGTTGAAAACACACTATGGTTTCTGTAAGCCAGCCAGCACAGGTCCCCTTATCTGAAGATCAATGATTACAGATGATTGATGGACACCAGCCTGTTATTACTATAACAGATGTAATGTGATCCACTCATAATTAATTGAATTTATAAAATGCCAGAAGTATACTTAGTCAAAAGCATCCCTTAATTTTCTCCCCCAGTTTTCATAATGATATAATGAAGAATCCACCCCCTAATATATCAAGAATTACAGTGAAGATGAATCAGAACAAATCCCGGGAACTGACTCCACCTGCTCACTGATAAAATAAGATACACTTGTCCTCTACCCCTTCCCTTCCCTTCCCTTCCCTTCCTCCCTCCCTCCCTTTCTCTTTATAATTTATCAGTACAGAATTCTATCTTTAAAGAATATTTATGTGGAACTACAACATTTAAAACTGGTAAAAAAAGAATTGCTCTATTTGAAGAGGGAGTTGGGGAAATCTGAGGCCCGTACACTAAGCTGTACCCTTTCACAAACCCTTAGAGCATTTAGCAGAGAATATTTTGAAAATTACTGGTATGCATGATCTTCAAGCTACGTAAGCATTTCCTGAAGTGGACTTCTCAGAATATGTGGTCCCGCAAGATGCTATATAAACAAAGGGTTCGCTCGTCAAGTAAGTTTGGGAGAAGCTGTCCGCTAGACTCCTCCTCTAGGATATGTAAAATTAGTACTGTACTATTAAAAGCTCTGACAAATAAAAGAAAGATGCTTTCTTTTGCTTTCCCCAGCGTTTTTGCAAAAGTGTTTTTTTTTTTTTTAAAAAACTGCCTCACTCTTTTGCATGATGCCTATTGCTGTTGCATAAGAATACATAGTGAAAAAATGTTGCTCAGTGTCACACAAATGGTCTGTGAGTAGAAGTATAAAACCACAAGAGAAAATAAGGAGTCTATGGTAGGAACACAGAATTTACCTTTACCTATTGTATTTAATATATCAACCCATGAGTCAGATGATCTTGTCAGGGACACAGTGCACAGGAAGGTTCCTTATCTGTGGAGGGTCATCAATACTACTCAGTGCAGAGAGTATGTACGTGTCATGCTGTATAAAAATCAGAGGGGAACTTAAAAGAAGTGATAGGAGTGGGTTACAAAATGCACAATATTTCCAAATATATTAATGTCACTGAAAACATTAAGATTATTTTAGAAAAATGAGAAAAAATAAATTTTTTTTTTGGTTGCATCACACGGCTTGTGGGATCTTAGTTCCCCAACCAGGGATCAAACTTGGGCCCTCGGCAGTGAAAGCGCCAAGTCCTAACCACTGGTCTGCCAGGGAATTCCCCCAAAATTCTTAAATTTCTAGATTTACATAAAAATTTACCTTAGGAACAACAAATGATTTACTCATAGCTACAATGGAAGAATTAGTTACAATTCTGCTTAATTATTGTGTTTACTCTTGGGAATACAATGCTTCTTCATGGGAACTGGGCTTTAGCTGACATCACTGACCTTCCAAGTTCATCTCTTTCTAGATAAAATCAAATGTAGTCTCAAAAATTACAGAGTTTGTACTTACATATAATAAAACCTCACACATTAGACCCCCATGGCTTTGCTGTGTTTAGTTGATTGGTTTATCCCCACTTTGGGGGCATAAAACATTTGCTAAGAAAAGTAATGATGTAAACTAGGCTAGATGGGGAGAATGTAAAATGAATCTGCAAAACTGTTTCCAGAAGGATTGAGATGCTACTTCCAAATACTGCAGGCCTCCAGGAGCCCATAATTAGCTGTTTTAATTAGCCTTGTTTGGAATTGTTTTCTGTACTTCTGAATCTAACAAAAGTGAATTTTTAAAGGCTATAAACAATACTCTTACCTCTTAGACACGTATACCCTTAGACTACTGAGTGAATGAGGCATTTTTAAAGATTAGCATTAATTGAATGTCCTTGAGGAAGAGACTTCTAACTGTGGCCCACAGGCTAAAGGCACCCTCAAACCAAGTACTGTTTGACCCATATTGTTAACGTTTTGGAAAATTTTGTCAACATATAGTTTCTAGCTGTTCTTGTTTTCTCCATGGCAATAATCGGCTGGAACTGAGCAGCATTTGAACGCTTTGGGTGGTTTGAACATTTTGGGTGCCATTTTTCATCATGATATATTGTTGTTCTTACATCTTCTTGTTGGAAGAGTTAGGATAACTTAAACTAGTTATTGGATCTAGATCTCATCACATCTGGGGAAACTGAAAGAAAGACTACAAAGGCCCAATAGCTAAAGAAAAAAATAAGAGAGAACTTACAGTCGATTACATTATTATTAAAATTTTTTGTTGCTCCTCTCTGTGACAGAATGGTTTCTGGCCCATTTGATCAGTACTGGCCATAATACGTGTTTCACAAAATAGAATAGGAGGGGCTTCCCTGGTGGCGCAGTGGTTAAGAATCCTCCTGCCAATGCAGGGGACACGGGTTCGATCCCTGGCCTGGAAAGATCCCACATGCTGCGGAGCAACTAAGCCTGTGCACCACAACTACTGGGCCTGTGCTCTAGAGGCCGCGAGCCACAACTACTGAAGGCTGCGCACCCTACAGCCCATGTTCTGCAACAAGAGAAGCCACCGCAATGAGAAGCCCGCACACCACAGCGAAGAGTAGCCCCCGTTCGCTGCAACTAGAGAAAGCCTGCGCACAGCAGTGAAGGTCCAACACAGCCAAAAATAAATAATAAATAAATTAATTAATTAATTTAAAAAATAGAATGGGAGCAGAAATGATGTATATATACCACCTGTGAACAGACTGAATGAGTCTGACAAGTTTCTTTTCTTCCTGCCATGAGAATGGCATATCCCAGACAAGGGCTACTTTTTCCCAAAATAAACAGGTCACATGGAATATAGCTGCAGCCAACCCATAGCATAGAGCCTACAAAACTGGAAATAAATCTTCATTATTATAAGCCCTTGAGACTTTGGAGTCATTTGTTACTGAGACTTTGGAGTCATTTGTTACTGCAACAGAACCTAGTAAAAGCTGACTGATATGCAGCAAATTTTGTATAAATAGTGCAAAAAACAGCTCTGTGTTTAATATGCCAAGCGTGTCTGTGTCTAATGAATTTAACTTAAGAGGACATTAGGAAAAAAGCCATAGTAATAACTTAACCAGCAAATGGAAGATACGTGTGACAAAATGCTTAAAAAACTCAGAAAAGAACTGTATTTTCTATGTTGTAAAAACTGCATATGAAGTAAATGATGCTGTTAAGTGATTTCAATATGTTACTGGGAAAAAACCAAAAAATTGCCCAAGTCTCAAAACCTGGCCCTGCTCATCAATCTGAAACACTTGGCTGGCCCCTGCAGACCTCTGAGAATACAGAAAGGTGGTCACTGTGATGTTTCTTTGGATGCATTTAGACACTGACTCTTGTAATCTTACTGAAAACGTTGCACATGATTCATTTTAAAATTTCTTAGTTTTAAATACTGGTATCCTTTCAAAGTCAAACTTCCTAAAGTTAATAGGGAAAAATAGCTTTTAAATAAGAGCCAGGTCTAAAAGGGAAGAAGGTAAGCGACTGATTTTGAAAATCCTCCCCTACAATATCAGTCTGATTTTTACTCCAGATGGGCATACCCCCTTGAGATGAACACTCTCACAGAAACACACAGACACAACAACAACAATAAACAAATCCAAACTACTCAGGGGTAAGATGCCAAGCAGTGCCTGGAGGATCAAAAGCTACGCACACTTAACCAATGCCCAGCTTCTGTGATTATCAACAAGCACCGGTGACTGCCGGGCACCTACCAACTACGCCACACGGGGGAAAGTGGATGAATGCCATGGAATATTCAGCTACACGCCTAGGCACACCGGCAACCGTGCTCTCTAAGGCAGCTAATGTTAATGAAGGAAAAATTCAGCTGGGATAGGAATTGCCTAGCTTATAAATAAATGAACATCAATGTCCTATATAAGCCAAGAATTCCACTACCCTTTTAAAGTCCAAAATGTCCTACTTAATAAAATGCAACTCCTGAAATACTTCAGTGCTTACACTTGCTCCATCATAAATGACATTTCTCTACTCCTTTAAAACATTTCTTTAAGGCATTTAAATTTGTACGACGTGACGACAGTGGGTCTCAAAGTGTGGCTCAAGGCCCCGCTGAGTCAAAAATCCCCTGGGTCATTCATAAAGAATGCAGATTCCCAGAAAAGACTCCGCACTAAGGAATCAGAATCTCTGAGAGTGGGATCGTGGAATACACATTTTTAACAACTCCTCCAAATAAGCTTCTTATACAGCCACTAGAAATCATGAAATACAGCCTCTTAAGACACACTGTATCTTATACATCTCTGGTCCTAACCTGCTTGTGCTTATTTTCAAAAGCGCAGGTCTATCTAAAGGTGGCAGAGAGAAGCCAGCTATACTCCCAACCCGTTCCCACTTCCTCCATGGCACACAATGGACCTCCTTTGCTCTCAGTGTGACCATGTGACTGGGAACCAGTCAGCAGAATGTGCACATAGGTGACATGTGCCATCCCCTCCAGGCACATGTCCACAAGAACCATCCATGGGTCATCTCTCCCCCTTTTTTCCCTGCCAGCTGGACCAAGACAGAGGCAGCGACCACAGATTTTAGATGCTGAAACGGAGAGGCATAAATGGATGAGGCCAGAGATCTATGATCAAAAGCACTTGATGTGGATTTTAGCTGAGCAAGAAATACAGTTCAGTTTAAGCTAATATATTTTCAGGTTTCTCTGTTAACAGTAGCTCACGTAAGCTGAATTAAAACACTAGTACGTATAACCTCCTCTGGGCCAATCAGCAGCGGCCAGCTGGAACATGCTAGGCGTGGTTCCAAGCCCGTGGAGGCAATGGAGGGAATACCCAGGGGGAGAGGCAGTCACTGCTCGTGTCGTTAAACAGAACACAAGCGAGTCTAAAACCTCCACCACATAATCCAACCCTTACGGCTGGAGGAAGGAAACCCAAGCGCCGTCTAGAAACAGGTTTTCTAAAATGGGGTAAAAATAAGCCAATCAAATGTACAAATGTACCCTGGGGTACATGAGGAAAATATAATAAGCCCTCTTTAAAAATTTACTTACATAGTTTAATTTTACATTTTTCTACCTAGTAAACATATTAGGATTATAATATATTTTTATCTATATATATAAATCAGACATTTCAAGCCACTCACATATATGCCCCTGGGGACAGGGGGATTCCTATTTATCTTTCTATTTCCTTGCACCCTGAGAACAGTACATTTAACTTGGAAAGTGGTTTGGGTAGGGTTCAAAAATACTGACTTGAATACATTCCTATCAAGTTTATCAGCAATGCTTTCAGTTTTTTCTGTATTTAATACTAAGATTATTCAAGTAAAGGGCCATATATATTACAGTAAAATAGCATTATAAGACGTAAACATCTTCCACACGTCAACAGATATTTGATGGATGCATGAGTAAATCAAAATATGAATAAAATGGATGGATAGATGGACAGATGCAGGAAGGAAGGGAAGGAGGAGGGCAGACTCAATGAATATTTTTAATTCATAGTTTCCACATTCAAGCACTTTGGAGAAACTCAGGATTTTTCATCTCCATTTCCAACTACAAAATGGATGTTCAGCAATTAAGACTATTTGAGACAACAGATATTCCCTTCAGAGATCAATTTTACTGTTATCCACATAGTAGCACCTGAGGTTTATGTGTCAACCGATTCAGAACATACTTGTCTGAATATTACTACGAATTTATTAATATTCTGGACACCCATAAATGTCAACAGTCACATCAGCATTGGCATATATTCAAAAAACACTTTCACAATTGTGATATATTATTCATTCAGTCTACAGATGGATTCTCTCTTTCTTGTGACATGTTAACATATCTGACTCCCAGGCTTACGAGCAATAAATTAGGAGCAATATTCTATGGTGCAGAGAGATGCTTATTCCTCAATAACCCACCAACCATCTGCTTTATCTAGATTTCATAATTTGTGATGGTATAAAGACCTGCTATGATGCAACTTTCAGATACATTGCTTTAGGGAAGGGGAAACCCTTGGGTTCTCAAAGAAACGTTTTATATAGTGACCAGTGATGCAAATGCCATGGGAGCCAGAAAGCACATTCTGCCCATGAACATATTATGTATTTCCTACTTCAAAGTTTTGTAAAAAGCTGTTGTTTTAAATTTGACTAAACTACAAACATGAATAGTAGAGGAGTGTAGTTCAAGGAAAAATGAATGCCTAAGCCAAGGTGGTGCTAAGGTTACACATTAAGGTATTTAGGGAAACTACTGTTTTGGGTCCAAACCACATCCCAAAACACTAGGTAATGTCTCATCGCCTTGAAGCAAGGTCTAGCAACTGCACAAGTGTTTCCAGAACATTCTTACTTGGAAATTTTTCTTCAAGTTGCCCCATCTAAACTACCTGAGGTGACTTTTGTGTTTTGGTCCTAGGGAAAGAAAAAAAAAAGATGTTGACACAGAGGGTGTAAATCCCATGCCATCTGGTTATGTTGCTAACAATTGTCACCTCTGTCACACCGGATTTACAAAGCAATTTTTAGCATGAAGTCGCTTCATCCTGCACTACCTGCTGTTTAGCATCTCACACGCTTCCTTTTCACATCCCAAAGGATGGCAGGCAGTGTCCAGGGCTGTCATTGTAAGAAGAATACGCACAGAGCACAGACGTGGGAAGCTGGATCAGAGACCAAAGCTGTTTGCTTATGAAACACTGGGAAACACTCAGGTCTATTTTTAACTCAGAATAAATCTCATCAGGCATCCTTGGACAAAAACCAAGTCTTTATTAACATGTATGTAGGCAATAACTTGATTAATCTATGAATTCCTGTCTAATTAGTATTTATCATGAAAGGCCCATGAACTAGTCTTGTATCCTTATTTATATTAGGATAATTTTTTTGTGCATTTGAATTTACAACGATCTTGTAGTGATATCAGCAACTGACTGGTAATTACACTAATTCCCAGCTTTTCACACTATTGGTAACTAGATTGATAATTAACCCACAGATAATCCATGGCTGGTACCTTATTTTTGACATGTCGCTTCCTGATTTTCCAGATAATTTTCAAGAGAATACTAATTCCTTTCACCTTAGAGAGATGATGAATTATTCTGCAGAGAAGACAATGAATAGGAAGTAACAGAAAGTGTCACAGAATGAGTGGGAGATAAGACCCCTCTCAAATGACAGTAACCTGCATTGCTTAGGAGTTATGGGGACTCCTAGGAAACATTTCTGTCACCCATCAGGAAACAATTTTTCCTTCTATGGCATCATATAAATGGCGATTGCTCTTAAGCAAAGCAGCCCCAGGTTGCTGCTACTTTCTTATAAATTATCTGCATAGACAAATTATTTAAGGGAGTATGAATAATATATTCAGTTTCCATACTTTGGGACTCCTATTTGGGTTCTTTTTTTGCATATCTCCCTTGTCACTTATCCAGTTCCTCTCCATACTTTTAATCAAAAGAATCTCCTAGCAGATGATTTATTTCCATCAAGAGCCAGCACCCTGCTTAGCAACTAAGCAGCACTCAATAAATAGAGACTACTATTATTATTTGTTATTATTATTATTATTATTTCACCCCTGTGTCTACTCTGTCAGGCTGTGATTCTGTTAGAGCATACGATAGATAATAAAATACGATGATGTCTTCAGTAATCAGAAAATAACAACAAAATTAAAAATTTCCGACCACTGAGAAGGGACCAAGTAGAAGGGAGTAAAAGTAATACAGCAGTTAAGACAGAGAAGGGAAGGTCATGTCCTGCAGGGACCACGGGACTTTGTGGAAAGAGGACACAATGGATCACAGCGGGGCCATGTGTGCCCCATATCACATGTACTGATAAATCCTGGAGTCACGGCTTCAGCTGCTCTGTGCTGCCTCACATTCTCCACTGAATGAAAAGTCCCTCAGTCCACAAGGGGATGAAGCGGAACTGATACCAGCTGCTGTGGGCAGAGTTCACCGTCATCTGTCAGTGTCTGCACCTGTCTGCTTGGCACCCAGCGCATATTAGTTGTTAAATGCTTCCACCTCTAGAAACAAGAGTTTGCAGTGCATTCTCAGAAAGCATCTGTAACTGGCCCGATCTAAAGAGGATTCCTTTATTCATTTCATGAATGTATTCATTTGTTCAACCATTATTTACTGACTGCTTGTCATAAACCAGCCTTGTGTCAGGCACTTGGGTGCAGAGCAAACCTGGACATAGGCTCTGTCTTCTAGAAGCTCCCAAACCAAGAAGTCAGGGCAGGGGATGTAAATTGTGACTTGGCAGACTCAACATTAGGGAGACTTGGATCAATGACAATCCTGTTTTCAGCATCTAAATCTGACGCTCTGGTCCCTATCATTTTCCTGCACAATCTAGCATGCAGGAAGATATGCTTTTGTTCAGTCGTTCGCTCCCCCATGCATGCCGCGGGGTCTTAAGAGCTAATGTACCGCATCTGGGAAGATTTCTTTCCTTCTTTGCCAACAATTCTACTGACTTCCACAGTCATCCCAGGCTGTGAGCTTTAAAAATGAAAAGAGCACTATCTGAAGTCACCAAGGCAGAGAGGAATCAGGATGTCATTACTTAGGAGAGTTGTGACTGGCCAGCAGTTCTCCAATTTCAAGACAATGGAAAAGATTCATCTTTTGGAACATGTTTTATCCAACAGCTTATTAAGACTCCCTCACTGTGTGCATGCCCAGTCAACTAAAAGATCCCCTCCTTTGTTATCAGCAAGTACATCTAGTCATAAAAATGTTGAAAGAAGATCACTTAGACTTTTAATTTGGGTCAACAGTTCCAACACACATCATAGACAAGACCGCCCAGCGGTCTTTTATGTTGCTTTTCAAAAATAAACTTTAGTTATTTTGATACTTGCTTACTAGGTGTACTTCTAACCATTATTAGTGTCTACCTAAAACATCACTCCCTTTTTTTTCTCATAATAAAACCCTTCTTTTCTTTTGGAAACTACGTCTTTCTCATCCCAGTGCTTGCCAGTAGATGGAGCTGACTCTGGTTCTCTGCTGGAGGGGAAAATCTCATGAGCAAGGCTCATCCAATGAAAATCAGGAGCCACTGAGCAACAGGCTGTCTGGTCCATTAGGATCTTTAGCACTAAGGACCGGAAGGCCTGGAGTTGCCAGGAGCCACCTGTGCCACCACAGGGAGTCTACATGACAATGGAATCAACATGGAGGGAAGCAGAGCCAAGAAACAGCAAGAAAGACCAACCGCTTATGGAATTGGTTAAACCATTGGGTCCAGTAGACTGGTTCTCAGGGAGCAAATATTAGAGTCTGGGATAAAGATTTTGACCAAAGCTCAAAACCTGTGAAAGCAAGGAGGCAGAAGCAGGATTTGAGATAAGAAAGAAGTCAAACTGTGGTGATCCAAAAAGCCTTGGCCATGCTGGAAGGAAGCTCTGGACTGAGTCCTCCCCACTAAAAGTGTCCAGTGTTGGGCAGAAAGGGCTGACCCCTTATATCCTCTCCTTGTTCAGTCACCAGATGCAGGCAGTCCCGGGAAGGGTGAGACCCTGGGCAAGTGGCTCCTGCAGCCAAGGAGATCAGGAAGAAGCTGAGAGCTGGAGGCCACTGGCTGACCCCACTGCCCATAGTGAGGCAGCGAGTCATTCTGGGTGGTACATCGCTGTGTCAACCATAGAGCTCTAGTAGAAAGCACAGGCTCAACACAGTTATATGAGCCAGTAAACTCCCTATTTTCTTCAAGCCAGTTTGAGCTCAGTTACTTTTACTGCTAATCAAGAGAGTCTATGCTTCCCTTCAAAGTCACAGGTCCTCTGAAACTTCATGATTTCAGCAAAATATACACTCCCGAAGTAGACTGGGGAGCCCAATTTAAACCCATACTCACCAACACGAGGGCAAGCATGGCAGCTAATCAAGCCCCAAATCTGCAGTCTGCAGCTGGCTCAGACATTTCAAATGATCAAATACTGAAGATGGGAAATGTCTGTTTTACTGGGCTGAGGATTTTGTCATGAAAACTGCCAAGTCACTGGGCAACAAGGACTTTGGTTTGGATGTCACAGAACAAATAAAGTCCAGTATATTGACATTTGACTAAGCTTTATTATAATGGGAAGAAGACTTCTCAGTTTTGCCTCTGGTCAGAAAGATTCTCTCTAACCTATTTATCTCTCAGTAATTCTCATCCTCTCAATAACAGAATGTGTTTGCTTCTCTGAGAACAATGATTCATACATTAATAATGCCTTCTTTGTTCCTGCAAGTGACCAAGTTTGTAATAGTGAGCATGAGAGGAGAATCCAACCAGCACTTCAGGCTCTTACTGGGGAGCAGTACTTATTAAATCATTTTCATATGTGCAGAAGTTCATTTTCACTCTTGGTAGCTATTCTGTTAACCTTCTGAATTTCCAGCAATATTTCAATTTATAGCAATGCAGCATAAAATTTGCAATTCCAACACCCCAGTAAAAATGGTGTGAATACACACACATATTTCATTTTCAATGTATATTACACATATATCAAGAGGTGCAACAGCATATATCAATAAGCATGTGTAAGCGTGTATGCATAAGGCAGGAGAGAGAGAGAGAGAGAGAAGGAGAGAGAAACCACAAAGACACCAAGGTATGTCATGGTCTAAAACTAAATAATAAATGATAATAGTGTAAGGATGAAGCATTGTTCAGCACCATTAGGTAACTGAAATTAACTTGATCTTGCTTGCCTTTAGAACCTTCCTTGTTGGAATGAGTAAATTATGTTTATAATCTCCTCTGGGCTACTTTTTGTAGAGTTTCTTATATTGCAACTCAACTGACAGAATCCAATGCTTGGATTATCAAGTTTCTCAGGGTAATTTATGGAAGCAATAACAGCACATATGCTGTGGGTCTCGCCCTGAAACTTGTTTAATAAACATAAAAAGCAAAAACAGAGCACTTGTTACCTCCAGAGTGTGGCGGGAGGCCACAGAGCAGGACGACTCCCTGTCCTTCACGCACTGACACTGTACTTCTCATTTTGGTTTTAAAATTTTCCAGATCTGATTTGAAAACAAAACAAAACAGAATTTCAGAAAGGACCATAAATTTAAAATGTTCACACAGAGGCATTCTTCTTTTTTAGGATAATAAAAAATCCCTTCTCAGGAACCTCAGGAGGAAAACACTTAACATTTGCTTTGAGAAGGAAAAGTAGGATTTTGATTTCTTTATTAAGGCTTCTAGAAATTCAGCAATAGAAACAAAAATACATACCCACTAATCCTGTAAATTAAACCCACATATTCCTTTTTATTTATAGCTGTAAAAAAATACAAACTGTTTTTATCATTGGCCAAATAATTTTTTTCAAGTATTTAATAAAGTAATTAAGGCAAATACTATTTTGATCACCAGTGGTTATTTTTAAAAACCATTTCATTTCTTTCAATAATAATCCAGGACAGCAAATTCCAGTTCATAGTCTCCAGCTTAAATTATAGCATGGAGAAAATTCTATGGGCTTCATTTTGAACAAAGCTTAAGCCTACGGGGAAAAAAAGAAGAAACATTTGTTTCTCTAAACTCTGATTTAAAAAAAAAGTACTGTGCATTCCATAGTTAATATATGCTGTGGTGTCACTTTCTGTATTAGAAAAATTGCACTGTCAATTTGTAAAAGAATATACTCATTTCACAGCTTTTAAGGGTTGATATAAATTGCCTATGTGGTGTCTATGAAAAGTAAGGCAGTGTATGTATTTTTAAAATACAACTTGAAAAATTTCAACTTTGAAAAATGCAAAAACCAAAATAATCTTCTTCAAATTGATAAGACTACCAACTGTAGACATGTATGAATTTTCTAAGCACCATAAATCAATACATCAAAGGGAAATTAGAAGGTCTATGTGTTTCATTTTATTGTTACTGAAAAATAGTATTAAATTGTTAGCTTATAAGCATGGAATAAAGCAATTCAGCAAAACTCACATATGTGTGACTATAAAAGGAGAAAAAAATAGTGTTTATGGACTTATTTTATTCAGAAGTTACCCTACAAAAGTGATATAACGTAGCATTATATCATCTTAAATCTATAACCAAATGCAGCATTATCAAAACACTAAGGCGTTTGAAGTGTAACTGAGCTGGAACTGCAGAATTGGACCATCCAAATGTTTCCCAAAGACTAAGTGGAGGAGTACATCATATCAGAATGTAGCCCATACATGGAAAAATAATCTCAAATCATTATATTTTGACAACCAAGTATGCATCATAATTACTGATTTTCTGTCCAATTCCTTGTTTTCTTCTGTTATATAACTTCACATCATAAAACACATTCATCACTGATTTTACCTAGAATACACCAAAAAGGATAAAAAAATGTTCTACGGAAACTAACAATGTCTCTTCTCCTCCATAGGTGAAAACCTCTTTTGCCTAAACCCTAACACTGTCACAGGTTTGTCCATTGCTCTGGACATTTGCAGTGATACTATCTCTACAGTATATAAGGACAGAGAACATTATTTTTGGATACCTGATGTGGCCAGTTCATGGAGAACATGCATTAGGAAGAGCAAACAAAAATAACTGTAGTGGTCTTAAGTGTCTTCCCAGCTTCTTTTTTTTTTTTTTTTTTTTAACCCTAGGGACTATAGAGATAAAAGTAGTATAAATATCCAAAAAGTTTCAGATTACTGAAATATCCTGGCAGATTATATATGCAACCCAAACCCAAGTCAAGGCTGCATATGGTCCAATCTTGACAAGAACTGTATCAGAACAAGTCCTGTTTAGGAGTCAAAATAAATAAGAAGTCATTCCAGAAATTATTTGGTAGAAACCTCTCCGATTTTTCTTCCTGTCTCCTAATTCTTGCAAAATGTGACATTATTCTGGAGCCTCCAATTAGCCAGATTTTAAGAAGAAACCAACTTCATAAGGAGCATCTACAAAGAACTACAACTAGCATCATATTTGATGGTGAAAGACAATGTATTCTGCCAACATCAGGAATACGACAAGAAAGTTCATTCTAGCCACTTGCAGCCAACATCATACTAGAAGTTCTGACCGCTGCAATAATAAAAGAATAAAAAATAAGAAGCATACAGTTTCTAAAGGAAGAAATAAAATGACCCCTATTAGCAGATGATATGATTGTCTAAATAGAAAATAGGAAGGCATCTACAAAAACAAAAAGCAAACCAAAAAATTCCCACTACAAAGTGAGTTAAATAGGTCACAGGATACAATTTCTAGAGAGTAACAATAAACCTGCAGAAACCAAAATTAAAGACACAAAATTGCTTACAATCATTTCAAAGAAAATACAGTACTTAGGTATACAGATAATAAAACGTACAAAGGATCTATATGCTGCAAGTTACAAGATACTGATAAAAAAGAATCAGTCTAAATAAAGTGAAAACACCTACTGTGTTCATGGATTGGAAGATTCAGCATAGTTTCAACTGTCCCCAAATTGATATATAGATTTAATGTAATTCCTATCAAAATTCCAGCAAGGTTTTTGGTGGGTTTGTTTTACTTTTATATCTTTTGTAGATGTAGACAGGCTTGTGCTAAAACTTACATAGAAAAAGCACAGGCCCTAGAATAACGAAGACAATCTTGACTAAGAAGAATAAAGTGGAAAGAACCACTCTACCTAGTATTAAGACTTATTATGTAGCTACAATGAGCGAGACAGTGTGGGAACGGCAGAGGGACAGACACATAGAACAATGGAATAAAACAGAGAATACAGAAACAGATGCACACAAATACGCTGTGTTGATTTGTGACATATGTGCAAAAGCAATTCAGTGGAAGAAGGACAGCCTTTCAATAAATGGTGCAGGAGCAACTGGACAACCATAGGGAAAAAAAGGAACCTTGTCCTCAACCTCACTCATATATGAAAATTAATTCAAAATGGATTTGAATGTAAATGTAAAACATAAAAATATAGAAATATAGACCTTTTAGAGAAAAATATAGGAGCACATTTTTGGGATCTAGGGTTAGGCAAAAAGTTTTTAGGCTTGACAGTAATAAACTGGACCTTACCAAAATTTAGAGCTTTTGCCTTGTGAAAGTGCATGGGAAAAGGATGAAAAGACAGGCAACAGACCAGGAGAAAATATTTTCAAATCACTTATCCAGTAAAGGAATAGTATCCAGAATAAGTCCTCTTAAAACTCAGTAGTAAAAAACAAAACTATCCAATTAGAAAATGGGCAAAACAATGAACAGGCATTTCACTGAAGAAGATATAGAGATGGTAAATAAGGACATGAAAAATGTTCAACATCATTAGCCATCAGGGAAATAGAAATTAAAACTGCAGTGAGGCATCACGGCACACCTATCAGAATGGTTAGCGACACCTATCAGAACTATAGCGACAACACTAAACCCCATAAAGGATGTGGAGAAACAAAATCGCTCATACGTTGTTGGTGGCTGTATGATTGTACAGCATTTCACAGCCACTCTGGAAGCAGTTTGGTAGTTTCTTCAAAAACTAAACACACAATTGCCATATGATCCAGCAATTGCACTCTTGGGCATTTATCCCAGGGAAACAAAAACATACTTTCACAAGAAAACCTGTACAAAAAAGTTTGTACAGTTTTATTCATAATAGCCCTGAATTGGGGACAACCCAGATGTCCTTCAATGGATGAACGGTTAAACAAACAGTAGTGCACACATTTCCTGGAATACTACTCAGCAATAAAAAGCAATGGACTACTGATACACCCCACACTTGGATGAATCTTCAGGTAATAATGCTAAGCGAAAAAAGCAATCCTGAAAGGTTACATGTTGTATGACTCCATTTATATAATATTTTTAAAATTACAGAATTTCAGAAACAGAGGATGCATTAGTGGTTGTCAGTGTTTAGGGAAGGTGGGGCAGGGATATGGGTGTGGTTATAAAAGGGCACTGTGAGGGATCTCGACCACAGAGTGGATACACAAACTATACATAATACCATTATAGAGAACTAAACACACACAGACACACACACACACACACACACACACACACACACACACACAAATAAGTACATTTACAACTGGGAAAATCTGCATTAAAAAACAAAGCTAAAATCCAGCTCTTCATATTTTTTTACTTTCTTTCCTCTTCCTCCACCCCACCTACAGGCCGCAAGTTGCTCACCTTGATTGCCCTTCTGGTCGCCACCTGTGCTGTGCTGCTCTAAGATATCCCAAGTTCTGGTCACACCCTGGAGACAGTATCTCCCAAACTGATATCAAACGGAGGTATGCAGAGCCAGGAGAGAAATACACTCCTTACTTTGACTGTTTTTCCTATGAATATGCACATGGACCATTCCTGGTGTATAAAATACTCTACCTTGACACCTGTCTGTTAATTTTATTTAGTGGGCTAGGTTTTCTATGGGCTGCTCAAACACTTCACACTTTCAGGTTGATCTCCCCTAGAGGGGTGGGATAGGGAGGGTGGGAGGGAGATGCAAGAGGGAGGAGATACGGCGATGCATGTATATGTATAGCTGATTCACTTTGTTTTACAGCAGAAACTAACACACCATTGTAAAGCAATTATACTCCAATAAAGATGTTAAAAAAAAAAAAAAGAAGAATCCGCTTGCTAATTCAGGGGACATGGGTTCAAGCCCTGGTCTGGGAAGACCCCATGTGCCACAGAACAACTAAGCCCATGCGCCTAGAGCCCGTGCTCCTCAACTAGAGAAGCCACCGCCATGAGAAGCCCGCGCACCACAACGAAGAGTAGCCCCCGCTCACGGCAACTAGAGAAAGCCCGTGCGCAGCAACAAAGACCCAACACAGCCAAAAAAAACCAGTAAAGTTTCTAACGGAAAATTCTACCATGGCAGGCTAATAGGTGTGTCCTAGGAAAATAAGAATGGCTCCTTATGTAAAAACAATGGCTTGCTCAACAAGTTCAATAGTATCTTAGTTTTCCTTCCCCAAAAGCAGAGCCAAGAAAGCACTTGAGTGACCTGGAGAATGTGGAAGATGATCTCCGAAAGTAGGAGGGAAGGAGTGGGGTGAAAAAAAGAGGGATGGAAGAAAAGCCACCAGCTGGTTACATTACTGAAGCTGCTGCTGTAGTCAGTAAGGGATTGATTCTGCATGAACCTCTGATAAGTGTATAGAATGCCTTCTAGAACCATCACCTTGAAAGATGGGAGTCAGGGGTATTTGAATACAGGCTCCCAACCTTACCAGTGAAGGGTTTTCCCTGGGGGCAATCATTTTCCCCTACCCAGCAGAGCTCTCACTGTGAACTTTCATGGAACTGTCCACCCCCACTGCACATTAATCAGAGGTGGGCAGAGGGGATTTAACACATTTTGGGGATACCAAAAATTTCTACTGCAAATAGATTTCATACTTAAAAGCCCAGCCTTTTTAGAGGTTTTAAAACAGGTTTGTGTTGTAAGTTTCCAACCAGACGTAAGTATTCAGTATTTTCTAAGCCTCCTTAGGGACCAGGGAAGCACTTAATAAGATCTTAACACCTTCAGGAACTGTCTTTGTTTTTTAAACACAGTTGAAATACTGGCACAATGGGTGAACTCTAAGCACCTAGGAATACTTTACAAGACCTTTCCCCACAGGTATATCATAATTCAGCTCCTTCTCTACCTCTCATCACCCCACTGCTCCAGCAAGCCCAACTCTCAGCCACATACACTGAAACAATAACAAACTATTTGGATTTCGCCAAGCACAAAATGCTTGTCAAAAATCATGCAATTGTGCGCCCGCTCCTTCACTGACGTTGCACTTTTATTCATCTTCAAAACCAGCTTCATCCACATCCCTTTCTTGAAACTCTTGAAATTACCTCCATCCTTTCAATTCTGTTTTTTAATTAATTTATTTATTTATTTATTTATGGCTGCGTTGGGTCTTCGTTGCTGTGTGCGGGCTTTCTCTAGTTGCGGCGACCGGGGGCTACTCTTCGCCATGATGCATGGGCTTCTCATTGCGGTGGCTTCTCTTGTTGCAGAGCACGGGGTCTAGGCGCACGGGCTTCAGTAGTTGTGGCGCACGGGCTCTAGAGCGCAGGCTCAGTAGTCGTGGCGCACGGGCTTAGTTGCTCTGCGGCATGTGGGATCTTCCCAGACCAGGGATCGAACCCGTGTCCCCTGCATTGGCAGGCAGACTAACCACTGCGCCACCAGGGAAGCTCCCAATTCTGTATTTTCTATATTTTTCTATTTTTCCATTTTGTTCTCCTATCCTGGGGGTCCACCAAGATTACAACACTGTCATTTTCATCTTTATATCTCTAGGCTATTACATATTTGTTGGCATTGTGTGGGTCATCAACATACATTTGCATCCATCATATCATTTTCCTTGGAATCTCCATGGTGGGTCCCCCACCGAAGTTGAATCCTCTGTGCCTGGGCTGCAGATTTCTTAACTTTCTACCAGTGAGGTTTAGGAAAAGAAAACAGGAGTGGGCCCACCAGGGATCCTGTCTTTGCTCCACCATAATCCAGATCTGCAAGATTGGAGGAGTTACCACTTGGTCATCTGTGCTTCCCAGCTTTTTATTTGTAAACTGGGGACAACACCTGCCCTCTGAACCTCACGGAGTTTTTGGAGAGAGGCTCTCTACCATCGCAGATCTGCAAGCCTTTTGAAAAATAAAAAGAGTTATAGAAGTGCAAGGTTCCTTATTCCTTCTGAGTCTCTGGTTTTACAACTCTCCTTACTTCAGTCTCTCTCATCTCATATATGATGTCAAACATGCAAAGATCACTTCATCTAAAAAGCAAAATATATCTTCCAATAATTCCCATGCTCCACTTTTCTTAAACAAATCCCCCTGCCCCCCATGACCATCTCTCTGTTTCCTTCCACTTTTTAACTTGGATTGAATTTAAGTCTGGGTCCTCTGGAGTCAGATAAACCCATCTACAAATCCCTTTCCTGAAACTTAAGTGTTTGACCTGTGGTAGATTACTTCACTTGTTGATCCACAGTTTCGTCATCTGTAAATTGAGGATAATAATAGCAATTATCTCTGCTATTGTTGTGAGAAAGAAATATGATAGTCTACGTCATTTACTTAGAAGTGTCTAACTTATAAGTGTTCAAAAAATAATAGCTATCATTTTTCTTTACATCCCCTCATAGATCTCACCAAGTCTGAAGCTTCTACCATTGTGTCTATACCAAAGATGTGTTCATCAAAATTTTAATTCAAAACATGCATTTTCTGCATGCCTTCCAGACACATTTTGGCTATTCATCTCATATTCAACATTTCATTTTCCTACGCTTAGAGTAGCCCCTACAAAACCCTACAACTTCCATCATTGTGTTGTTACTTTCTAAAACTCCCACCTCCAATTTGTCACTCCTCATTCCTACTTTTGTTCAATCCATTCAATTTTATCATGTTAATTGCTTTGCAAAGTTCAGCCTCTTTCTTCCCATTTCTAATTTCTCACTACCACCATTTTAATTTTACTGGAAAAATTTTATGATGCAAATTCACCTGGCATGTATTAAGCATATGGCTCCAGTATGCTTGTCTATCAAATCTCTGCATCCCCAATGTCATAAGAATATGCTCTATCAAAACTGACTAAATTCACATATGAAGGAATTAATGGATGAATGAAATTGCTAGGCTGTGTGATAGAATTTCCTGGAATTTATCTCATTTAATTTTCACAAAAGCTCTCTTTAAAGGTATTATTTTTCCATTTTCCAAAAAAGCTGTGGCTCTAAGCAATTACAGACTTTGACAAAGGTGATGCAGTAAGTGGTGGAGCCAGTTCAACTGATTTCAAGTCCAGCTCTTTTTATCTTTATACTATGTGATAAGTCCATCCAACCTTTGGGCCAGTCTCCCCACCTGCGATCTCTCCCCTCCCATCCAATCCATCTGTCTTGTGCCCAGAGAGTTGAGTTCAGTTTTCTTCATAAAACACATATCCAGTTTTCAATACCTGCTCAAAATTTTACATGAATTTCTCATTGCCTAGATGATGAAGTCCATTTTCTTGTCCTAACATTCAGTCATTCACTCGAAATGTATGTATTAATATATGTACATGTATATGTATATATGTGTGAAATATGTACCTATGTTCCAGGTATTGCCACAAAAGAGCTCGGTTTGTCATCTGGAGTATTTCTGCTTCTAAAACTTTACTTATGCCCCATCATTCCTTTCAACTTATGTTAAGTATCTATATTTCAAGGTCTAGTTAAAAATGTTCACGCTTTGTGAAGGAAGAGTTCTCCGATAATTCTGAACTACATGATAACTGTGTTTTAGATTAATCTGTCTCACAAGACTAACGCTGAGGGCTCAGTCCACCTCCATCTCCTTTTTGCCTTCCACAGACCTCAGAAAGCACCTATCCAGTACAAATGGCTTCAACTCAAGCAGTATTATTCGTCCCCTCTAGAAAAGATACCATCCACTGTTAAGAGCACACAGAATGCTTGTGCCTAGTAGCTGCTCTCTAGCAAGCCCTTCTGCTTCCATCAGTTGAACTGCCTGTATTTATTAACAGAACTGAATCACCCTTTTTACATTTTTTTGTTGAAATTAAATTACTAGTGAAATACTAAAAAAGTTGAGGGAATAAGTGTGTGAAAAAAAGGGAACTGTTGTTTATGAAAAAAATTTTAAACTTTTGAAAAACTCAATGAAAGAAATTCACCCTTTCCCCAAGATTGATGCTAAAATAGAATACAGAATGCAAAATACCATAAAAGCTTATAAATAAAAAATAAAAATCTTTAGACTATTTCTGTACCCAGATTACTTAAGAAATATTTTTTAAATTATCACTCAAATTCAAAGAAAAACAACAGCTGTAAATCACAGGAGATTCACAATAGGTGTGTTTTATACAAATAACACAATGAATTCCTACCTTCCATCAACGAAGAGTGCTTGGCACTGCATTAAAAAACAAAAACAAAAAGCAGAAGACATATATAGTTTCATATTTGAAGCAAAACTATAATTGTTATAATAAAAGGTAACTTTTCTTTAAATGATTACCTATTTTAATTTATTAAGGAGCTTTTCAATTAAGAGTCCAACTACTGGTCCTGACTATATCAAATAAAAAAGCCCCTTATGTATTTGGGAAAAAGTAAATGCTGGATTATTAAATCAAACAAGAAAAATTAAGAATAACGTTTCTGATATTGACAGTTTTGCTCTTCTAGTATATTAAATCTAGGAAAAAGAAAAAAAAACTCTTCCCAGTTGACTGTGGATATTAATTTTACCTGTAATACTAAATTTTAAAACACGAACAGTTTAATGTAAGCTGAGCAGTACTATAAATCTTACTTTCTGAAAATTTTTTCTTCTTATACTTCATGTATCTTAAAAAAGCTAGCTTTATCATTAAAACCACATTTAAAAAATTTATGTGGCAATACTACAAATCATTTTCCTTCTCTTTGAAACTAAGATCTCCAAGTATACCAGAGGTTTGAGATAATTCAGAAAATCTGCATGAAAACCATATTTTAAAAGTCAGTTTGATTTTAACAGGGCCATAGAAAAAGCCAGCATTCATACACAAAACGTTACCAAATATAGAGAACTATTTTCAAGACTATCTAAGAACGTTATATTTCAGAAACTAACCATCATTGGGTGTGTCACAGAGGAATTCTAACGATTAGTTATACAAAGATGTGCTTGGTCTTTTCACTTAGAAACATCTACTTGCCAATTTGGAAATAAAAAGATCACATAAAATGACAATATTCTGAATATCTGAACACATCACACCACTTCAATGCAGTTATCTTAATAATATTCTCAAACATTTAAAAAAAGCTTTTTAACAGTCTAGATTAAAATGTCTCAGTGGCTTCTTCAGCAAAGAATTTGAAGTTAGATTTCCGTTACAGTCTCTGCTACTAAAACAAGCTCTGTGGTTTTACACAATTTTCTCAGACTCTTTGATATGCAGATTCTTCTGAAAAATGCAGATAATATGACCTGTGTTAGAAACGTGCTGAGAGGGTTATGTGAGAAAATAAATGCAAAATTCTTGGAATGTATTACGTGCTCAGTAAGTATTAGCAAGCTGCTTCCCCTCCCCGGGCAAGGATAAGCTCTACATATCCTTCTATCCTCATCTATCCAGACCTATGTCATTCAAACCCAGATGAAAGTTTCCTTTCTCATCTGAAGCGTTCAACAGCTACTCCAGTTTGTCTATATTTAGCCTCTTGCTTTTAACAGGCATGTCTCTCTTCCCAGGAACATCATAATTTCTATTGTTTTCCCCCTGCAATTAGTAGAGTAGTTGCTAAGTAATACTTGTTGAAATTCAACACATGAAGTGAGTTTTTTAAAAAAAGCTCCGTTATTTGCTAAACTGGCTGAGTCACTGAGACTGTTTATATATTTCATGGAACAGTTGCCATTAAGACACATGTGATTTTAGCAACGAATATATGGTGTTACATTATATGCTTACTTCTATCCATTATAGGAATAATGAAAAATAAAAATAAATTAGCATAATGCAATAACCCTCCAACACTACAAGAAAAAATATTAAATATTGAGTCATTACCCTTATTTACAAATAGACAGTTTATTTTTGAATGATTCCCTCAGCAGCACATTTCCAGACTAATAGCAGGGCTCACAGATGATAAGAACGCCTATGGTCTGGCATTCAAAGATCACCTTTGTTACAGAGAAAGAAGCTAATTAGATTTATTTTAATTATATGATCACTTCATACTGACAATTTTCATCAAAAAGAGAAAGAGAGAGACACACATCAAAGATTAGTTATGGACCGCCTGAAAAAAATACTTTGCTAATTCAAGTTAAATGAAGATTACTTTCTAAAGAATCAAAATGACTTACATGTGCACAGACCTCTTGAGACTGACATAGTTTATCTCCTATGATTCTCAGCAATAATCTGTGAGACAGGCAATACATATATAATTATTCCCAATTTTTACAAGAGCAAACCAAGTCCAGGAGAGGTTAGATTTTGCCCAAAGCCATGCTGCTAATTAAGTGTCAGAGTCAGGCAGATGACACATCCTCTGATTTCTAACTTGGAGAAAAAGGAGGAACATCACATCTGAATTACAGTTTAAGCTTTTGACTCCTTTTCAGTCTTTAGAAATTCTACCTTAGAAAACTGAAATGGATAACTCGCAAGTCATATTTAAGGTATGTTCGTTCTTTCAATCATTCATTCAAATTATTCAACAAGTGCCAACAAGGCTGAGTGAAAGAATATGTCTTTACTCTTCTGAAACTTGCCAACTCGTTTCTTAACCGTGCAGTGTCTTGGTTTCCTCTTTGTAAACAAGGAGGGATGACACCCACCCAGGAATCCCTTGGGGTTTGATATAACAATCAAAGGTAATGATCAACAAAATAGAGCTTTCAAAGTGTAAATGACAGCAAAATATTTAGGTGTAAATGCTCCTATTTTTCATCACTCTATAATCTTATGTAGCTTCACGTTTCTTCAAAGTCATTATACAATATTGGAGAATGTATTTACTGTTTATTTATTTAGTACCCCCCCCCCATCCTGGCTAGAAAGTAAGCTTCACAAAACTATAGTCTTTCTTCTGCTTCATTTTTACATCCTGGGCACATATTACATGTTAAGCATATAAACAGATGTTATCATATGATTTCAATAAAGGCTCTCACTCTCTTATGCCCCTATATCAACAACACATAAAAACTAATTTGTCTATTGGTGAAAGATTGATAATATCTTAGATCATTACCTAGTGCACAGCTGATGTCTGTTGTTCTGTTGCAGAGCTCCTGAATTATTAACTTAAAGCTTAAGTTATAAAGCAAAGTTACAAAGCAAAATAGCTAGAAAAAAAACTCCCCCAAAATATAACTGTGAAATTTAAAGAAATGTGTGTATTTCTCCCTAACTTTAACACCGGCCAGACTTACTGTGTCATGTACATCAATTTCAAAACTTTTATAAACAAATGTACATAATTTAAAACTAATAGGGAATAATAAAAATCTACATGTGTAACAATGACTTCTTGTTAATTTCTATGAGGTCTTTAAAAATATTTAACCCAGAAAAAAATCAACCTTATATTTAAGAAAATAAAGGCATATGTTATTTTGTCATTTTAACACCAAACCCTAAAATAAACTAAAGCATAATAGATGGATATAAATATTATAATAGCCTGCTTGTTGCCATGGAAACATCACTATCAGCAGACCTCTGAATGTGCATTTGCCTATGTTTCTCTGAAGAAAGCAAGCACAAATTCATACTACTTGTTTTCTTTGTAAGTTATATCTGACTTCCAGAATAAGCAAAGAACAAGAGTGTAATTTTGTGCTACAGAAATGCATTACACATGATACTAGGTGACACATGGATCCATTAGTCTACTAGATCCCCTACACTTTAGTACTTAAAGAGCTCCTGAAAAAAGTTTCTTGGTCTAAATTTTTAAAGCACAAACATGTATACAAATGAGAAAGCAATCAGGGCAAATGTGCTGATGCAGAGGGTAAAATAAAGTGAAAATGGGACAAATGTAAATATATTATTGTTAGAATAAATGGACCAACTTATTAAATGGGCTATATTATCCTTTGGACCTGTTTATTGAAAGTGCCAGCAATCATGAAGCTGGTAGGAGAAATGCACTCCATCAATTCTGTAGATGATGCTTCTTTCCATAAATAAATCTTCTGCATTTAACCAACACGAAAACTTAGGTTACCATTCTAACGGAAAATATTCCTCCCTAAGTATATATTCTGTAAGCTTCACTTTCTGAACACTGAGATTGCTACATTCCTGTTCTATTCAATTTTGTTTCTTGTTTAATGATTACATAATCAGGTGGGAGGCTGTTACAGTAAAATAGATTAGATGGGAAATGTGTCCAAAGTAAGACTGTAGAAATCAGAGAGGAAGAGAGGTATTTTAGCAATACCTCTACAAGATAAAATTACATAATCAATATTGTGTGGAAATATTGATAAAAAAGAAAGTGCTAGGCAAAATACAAATTCCTTTGCGTGGCTTATGCAGGCGAGTGGGATCTGAACCGTGTCTATCTCTTCTGCACCATCTCTCCACTGCCTGTGGCCCATTCCACACTTCAGTCAGATGGAATTCCCTTCTCTAAGCTGCATACACACAACTACTGCCATCTTTTCAGGCCTTTTTCTTCTGCTCCTTCCAGGTGGCTAACTCCTGCCCACCCTCAGTCTCATCTTAGGTACTGTGGCCCCCATATGAGGTCTGTTTCTTATCACAGCTTAGTGGTTTTACACACCATGTACTATGTGAGCTTCATGAGGGCAGGGAACTCTTGGTCAAGACTTGGCACTTAGTAGGTGCTGTTTTCATTTCCTGGGGCTGTCGTAACAAAGTACCACAAACTGCGTGGCCTAAAACAACAGAAACTTATTGACTCACAATTGCAGAGGCTTTAAGTCTAAAATCAAGGCGTTGGCAGGGCCATCCTCCCTTTGAAACCGGTAGAGGAATCCTTCCTTGCCTCTTTCTGGCTCTCGTGGCTTGATGGCCATCTGGCATTTCTTGGCTTGTAGATACATCACTCCAATCTCTGCCTTCATGGTCACATGCATTCTCCCTGTGTGTCTCTGTCTTTACATGGATGTCTTCTTCATATAAGGACACTGGTCACTGGTCAGATTAGGGGCCCACTCAACTCCAGCATGACCTCATCTTAACTATTTACACCTCCAGTGACCCTATTTCCAAATAAGGGCACATTCTGAAGTACTGGGTTAGGACTTTAACGTATCTTTTTTGGGAGGACACAAATCAACCCATAACAGGTAGTGAACAATATAATAAATAAAGCCAGTAAAAATGTTATGTTTGGGGCAGAAGGGGCATTTAAGAATAGAGACATAGGCATTTCTCACTATACCCATGCATATTTCTTGTGGATATCCTACTGAAAGCCACACTTCTTACGTCTCGTCCCAGAACTTTTCACCTATCAGACAATGAAGTATGTTTAATCACAAGCTTCAAGATCGTGACATAATTCTTTAGACTCTTTCTTATGTCCAACAGAGCTAACTTCCCAGTCTTCAGCAAAGACTCTTTTTCTTGGTGTTGCCTATTCCCAACCCAACTGGCACTTTAAATGTGGCATAGCTTCACTTAAATTTTTAAATTACCACATTAACTAAATTTTGATACACTTCTAAGAAAACCACTTTAATTCAGGTATTTTTAGCAACAATTTAAATTTTCTCAATTATAAACCTTTCAGGAACTAGCTGAATATGGCCTGTTCCTTTACTGCTCAAGGAAGGGACACTACCAACCATAAACAATTAATTTTAATTGAAATCCACAAATGGTTAAAACTAGGTAATGCTGAACATAAATGATTCTGAATATTTTTACATACCACCAAGGTATCTTACTCATGATGCCACACATGCTAATACAGAAAGATGATAAAAAACTATACATAGAAGAAATTAAATACAGCTACCGTTCTTGAAGTCAGCAAACAGGATAGCTTCAAGAGAGTATGTATTACCTAGACGGCTACTGCATTATTACTCCATGATGAATACTGTCTTTCAGTATGCCTGATGCCTCTAACAACATTCATAATATTTAAAGCACTAAGGATGTATTTTGGTTAGGAGGTTAGCTGATGTTTCCAATGCAACACTTCCTAGAATGTCACAATCTTCTGACAATAACATATGGAAACATTAAAAACGACTCTTGTTTTATGAATGCTTTCTACTAGAATCAGTGAAATTAAAGAGAAATGCTTTAATAAGATATGTATTTAACTAAGACAGTAGGCAAAAGTAGTGCTACTAAGGCATGACTTTGGAAAGCAATACATTTTATGCAGTACCTTAATGTGTATCACCAAAGCAAGGGTAACAAAAATGAGGAATGCAACAATCATGCTAGTGGAGAAACATGTGCTCCCCATCATTAGGAATCACAGGACAAGAGAGGGCCTCTGTGATGGCATCAGCATATATTCTTCATTAGTGTTTGAAAAAAACAGAGGGGAAACTCTAGTAATTTGCCTATGCTTATTGGTCTGGGGACCTGAAGTCAGGGCTGCCCCCCACGGCTGCACAGGACTCCTAGATAACATACAGCAATCTAGCAGCCAAAGAGCTGGTTATTAAATACCCTGACCATTCCTCTTCCCACTCTCCAATTGCCCACCACTGCCTCCCATTAGCCAAAACCACCCAAAAGCCACATGGCAAGGGAACCCTCTGATGTAGTCCATATGGGTGGGTCTCCTTGGGCAGACAACAGGGTGGAAAGTGGATGTGGAAGGATAGATGGAAGACAACTAGCACAGCTTGTTTTTTTCATTGTTCTCTGGTCAACCAAGTGAATAAAGGGATCAGTAATTACATGGAAAGTAAGACATACTAAGATGCTCCCCCAAACATGTTTAATTGAATTTAGTTGAAGGATCTGGCATTTTTGTCTCCAGTGAGGTCACAATAATCCTCTCACCACCTGTCCTATTTTCAAGTTCAAGATTTACCATCAACTTTCTCTTAGAATGAATGATCTGGTTTTCAGACGTTATTATCCCTTAGGTGAGGAGTGCATAACGAGCTCCACTGCTCCAAGTTTCTAATGGTAGGAAAAGGAATCGTTTAGACCTCAAATTAAATTGCTCTACTTGAAAAACATGATGCATTTTATAATGAAGAGATGAAAACAATCTTAATAGGTTGTTTTTTCAGCTAGTTGGAGAATAATTCATTCTGGCAGATCCATTGGGATGCAGCCCAGCTTCCAACTGGATGATCCACTGCAGCCCACGGCCTGATGTCATTTTATGGATGAGGCACTCAGCTGAGAACATCTGCTTTAAGATTTTCCAGGTTAAAGCTTTGTCTTCTATGCTACATGGGGCAGAACTCTACGGGTTTTAACCAACTGCTTACACACATACTCAACCTGATTCAAAGATCTCCTATGGACAGTGAATCTTTCCAGGCTACCTTCAGGAAATCCATGATACACACCCACAATGAAGTCGGTAAGCCCAGGGTCTAGGTGAGAATAAGAGGGCAACTTCATCTTCCTTCCTTGTTTACATCCGTTCCAAACACATTTTTGCAGGGTGGAAAGACGCCTAAGTAGATGGGCTTCTGTTAACCAACAACACAGAACAACAACAGAACCACTAGACACCAGTTTCATCTCAGGACACTAGATAAAGGGATTGAGACATTTGTCTTGGTCTAGAAAATGAAAGACTGTGATAATGCAAACACAAACTCTCTAGTCGTCCTTATTCTCCAATATGCGCAATTTATTATTTTAATTTAGGACAGGAGAAGGGAAACCACTTGGATGATTCTGACAAGTGCATAAAGTATAGAGTGTAATAATAGGCTCTCGAGTCAGGGTGCCACTTGGTAACCCAAGCGACTCAAATTACTTAGCCTCCCTACACACACCTAAGGTTCTAAGATGTAAAACAAGGAGAACAGTGTTACATACATTTCTGGGGTTTTTTTTGAAGATTAAATGAGAGACCATATACAGGGACAGGATAAACACTAAATATTAGCTATTATTATAAGGTATCAGCCCAACCAGAAGTGTCTTTTATGGCTGTACTTAATGCAAGGCCCTCAGTCTACCTGAATAATACATTTCACAAATATTTTTCTCTATCTTTTGCAAAACATTCCGTGTTTTCTCTGTTATACAATATCCATCACTATACATCCCACATTCATCCATGCTTATTTAGTTCAAGGAACACAGTCTCTTCTGACAGCCATATATGCTTTCTATAACCTAGATGAAAAATGTATAAGCCAACATGTTTCATTTGGTTATAGCTAACAGGATACTTCCCAGCTGTTAGAATCAATATCTCCCAGGTGCCTCTAATTCTTTTAAATGGTCTCCTTCCATTTTTATCTGTGATTGTCCTACTTTATACTAATTTCCTTCTGTAAGCCAACTCAAGTCTTTTCAGAAGCCACTGAGTATAAATCATGAAGAAATATCTATGTATATATAATATAATTAATGGAGATTCATTGTGGCTTCTTATTGCACCTGCTCTGGGGCCATTTTATTGCCAACTGACATCCTACCACAAGAAAGACAAAGTAGGAGCAAAGGACTGAAAATTAAATTAATCATTTTTTAGATGAGATTCTGAGTCTTAAGTAAATCATACCATTACAGTAAAGAGTTTAAATCTGAATTATTTATATACTCTTTTAGAACACTAATCTCTTTAGTCATCTTTGCTCAATTAAAAAGAAAACCAGCCATCATTTTTAAAAGAGAAAAGAATGAAATTCACTTTGGTTTATAAGAATCAGCAGGGAAGCATGTTTAAAGTGTAGGTTCCCAGGCTCTAACTCTAAAGATTCTGATTCTGCAGGTGGGGGAAGGCCTTTGGATTTATTAAATAGAAAATATATATAAATATAAATATAAAATAGATATGTCCGGCTAGTGATTTGAGGGCCACACATTTTAATATTTTGCATAAAGGGGTAGTCTACTTGATAGGCAGAAAAACCCGCTGACAGAATTTATCTTTCTTTAAAATGTAAGCCTGGGTTGACTGAAGTCATTTCGATTCTGACATTTACCAAAAGCCATTTGGCATTAATTGCTCTTTTTCCAAATATTCAGAACAACTGACTACTCCATTATGGAGTAAGTAAAAACTATGTACGCAGGACCTTAAGATCCAGAGGAATATCCTTGGAACATTGTCATTAAACAAGAGAAGTGTTTGAAACTTCTTGACACTTAAGGCAATTTAATTCCATGTTTCTCAAAAGAGCATGTTAAAGTATATTTCTTACTTTAATAATAATTTTTGTGATCATAAGTAGTTACATAATCATTTAGTAGCAAGAGAATGAAATACACTGAGTGTATTCCCCTCATCCCTTACCTAAAAAATGAAAACAGTCTTTCACTTTCAGGCTTATGAAAATTAAGTTACCCAATTTCTAAAACATAGTAGGGTTTGAGTAAATGGTAGCTGTAAGCATCTTGTACTTTGGTAGGCAAGGTTTTAAATTCTGCTTTGTAACTATTTGAAATATATTTTACATACATACAGTTTTTGGATATACAGTTTAAAAAAAAGGCCTTTGAATCTTCTAGTTATAAAAATATAGACATATACCAAGTATTCAATTTCCTGAGCACATCAGGGACTCAATACTTCAGACTAATTACACATATGTGCAGTCCATACATTATTCTGAATTTAAGGACTTGCTCACTCCAAAAGTTCAGTTCCACGTTGGTTTGACTGGAGAACTCAGAACACGAAGTACTTAACTTTAACCCTATTATTCTTAAGCATCTGCCTCTACCTTCACGGCTCTGAGAGCGCTAGAAGCCTATGAGATCTTGATCAGCCCTTGCGCCAGTTATCAACTTGTGTGTAACAACCACCCCCAATAAATTAGTGGCTTAAAATAACAATAATTTTTTTCTTCCCAAATATGCAGTGTGGCCAGGGCTCAGCAGGGAACTCTCGTCTCTGCTCCATGTGAGATCAGGTAGGGCAGCTACTTGGGACTGGAACGTTTTCTTCCAAGACAGCAAGTTGACAATGACTGTCAGCAGGGAGTTCAGCCAGAGCTGAGAGCCAAGAGCCTTGAATCTCTCAGTGGGTGGCTTGGGCTTTCTTTTGCATAGTTGCTGGGTTCCAAGAGGGGATATCAAAGGAGCACCAGGAGTATTGCCTTTTAGGACCTCATCTTTAGAAATCACATAGGATCACTTCTACTGTAGTTACAGGCCTGCCCAGATTCAAGAAGGTTGCAAAGACCCTTCCTGTCTATGGGAGGAGTGTCAACATCACATTGTAGGTTGGCCATCCTGAAAAATACAACCTTCCACAGCCTTTTTTTAATTCTCTCCTACTGTAATCACCTACCTACCTATAGGATCATTTCTTCTCAGTCTTTTTTGAAGGCTTTTTCTCCCTGACATATCCTCAATCTAGTCTTCTTCTCCATCCATTTATTACCAATACTAGTTTTTTTAAATTACAAAAATAGAAGAAAACCTCAAGAAAGATTGCTTCAGAAATGCTAAGAAAAATCTCATACATTATTGGTGGAAATGTAAATTGGTATAACTTTGGAAAACAGTTTGACAAATATCTATCAGTCTCCTTAAAAGGTCTATATACAAGGATCTTCACTGCAGCACTATTCATAATAGAAAAAGGCTAGAAAAAACCTAAATGATTCTTAATAGACACCATTATAAACAAGATGGTTAATCTGAAGCCCTGATTCTCAATCTTTAGTGGGCATCAGAATCACCTGAGATCTTGTTAAAACACTGGTTCTTGAGTCCGACCCAAAAGTGTTTGAGGCAGTAGGTCTGAGGTAGGGCCCAAGAATTGGGATTTGTAATAAGTTCCCAGGAGAAGCGTACGCTGCTGGTCTAAAGGAACCACACTTTGAATATGCTGGTCTATGACATGGACTATTACACAGTTATGGGGAAAGAAAGAGTCCTATATTCTGATATGGAACAATGTCCAAAATATGTTGAATGGGAATTGTTAAGGTGCGAACAGTCTGTTTGGTGTTACTACTCTAAAGAACTTATACTCTATATATGCTTGAAGAGTCATATAGGAATTGCTGCCTGGCAACCAAGGGTATGGGGGTGGGAAGGAGACATCCTCTACGATATAAATCTTTAATGTTTTACATGTGCGTATGCTATTTTTTAAATGAAGATCTATCGACTGAAAAAAAATAACAATACTCAACTTTAATTACTTTTCAACTGACTTACAAAACCCCTATACATCTTCCTTGCCTAGGAGCATCTTTCTTCAAAGGTACTGCAGTAGCATAAAATCTGAAATCTGGAGAATCCTAAAGGCAGCTCCACTCTTACATTTTCTTGGCAACGTATTAGAATCATGGACTCAGAATGAGGGGTACAGATATGAAAAATGATGTGTTTCTTTTAGAGCAGTAAAGTACAGTACTAAAATAGTAATGTAATGTCAGCACGCACGACAAATGAAAACACAGAAAGAGATAATCTGCTCATTTACCATTAGGTGGTATGTGTTGTTAAAAGCACCTGATATTCATACAGGTTTCAGAGGTGGAAAGTAAACTGTCAAAAACAGTTGGGCTGTTGAACGTTTCTCTAAATAGGAAGCCAAAGACTGGTAGGAAATTTCATCATAGGTAATTTTGCATTTGCCATTAAATAAAACACAAAACTTTTAAAATTTTCCTTTTTGTGACTTAGGTTAAAACTTTTTTGGCAGATGAACATGTGTTGTTCATTTCAAATGGCTGAGAGTTTAAAATGTTTCTTTTATGTTAAAATAGCAAACTACTGAGAGTACACTTAAAGGAAAAATAAACTCTGTTTACCAAGAAATTTTTATATATACTTTGTATACTATAAAAATAAAGCAAATATAATTCTTAAGGCCAATAAACACAAAGGTTATAACTCCTTCCACAAATATGCTATGTTAATGGCAGAGTTTATTTTAATATTATTAAATACTATATTTTGTAAATTTCTATGATAAAATTAATATTTCAGTAGATAAGAGTCTATTTTACTTTAATATTATTAAAACCTGATATTTTGTAGAATACTATGATAAACAAGATTATATAACTGACTGGTGGGAAAAAAGTCATCATTTAATGTAAGAGTGAGAAAAATTAAAAAGTGTTTTCATTGTTTGCAAAAGTTTAATGTACTCCAAACGGGTAAGAGTTTTCAGAGAACAACTTCGCATTAAGACAAAATTTTACAAGTCAGATATGCATAGATGTTAACAGTCTTTCATTTACAGATAAGTAGCCAAAGTTTGTATTTATACTTTATCATCAACTATGTACCTAAGGCAGTAAAATGGGGATAAGAGAATAATATCATTTACCTCAACCAAATGAAGTAAGACACCCCTCCCAGAAACTACCCCAACAACAACAAAAAAACACTATTCACATTTAAAATAGCATCTGTAGCATAGGGGGTAGGAGAAGCTAAGGAGCCATTCCTACCGCCCTTTTAAAATAATTAGGCCACTGAAATTAGGCTAAATGAAAACATGTTTACTTTGACTCCTTATGTTTACTTTGACTCATACTGTTAAAACTAAAAAAATCTTTTACATTTAGTGTTCATAAAGTCTGCTAGAACATAAAATTCATTAAATTTTTAATGCTTTGCCTTAAGAAAACATTCTGCATGACTCAGAAGGACAGATAATACAAGACAGTAAACAAGAAGGATCTAAGGAATGTAAAAAGTAAAAGCAGTGGTATAAACTATATAAAACAGAGTCAGGAACTGCTATAAAGTCCTACCTACTTACATTCAGGTCATAAATTTCATTCTGAGCTTTCTAACAATTATTAAGAAAACAAATATTTGTTTGGTTCAGCAATTCATTATGTCCAGAAAGTTTTTGTTGTTGTTGTTGTTTTAATTCCACAAGTGAAACACACCATACCTGATACTACACGTTCCCATAAAGAGGATTCTGTTGGTATAAAGAGCAAGCAACACCCTCAACTACATCTTCTCCGGGGCAGACGATGGTGAGTTCTTCAGGGCTGTTGCTCACAGCATCTTCCACGCTGGCTGATGAGCTCTGGGCTGACCACATAACATGATCTACACGAAGACAATTTTGAACGTGACAACAGCTACTAACTAGGCCTGAAGAAGGGCAAATAGAGGTAAACTGAAAATGTCCCAGGCAAACTGAGATCAGTGGTCATCCTTGCTGAAATCTATCAGTAAAAGTAATTCTATAGAGATTGAGGGACGGAGTGGCTGAAAATTTGATGAGGTCCAGGTACACAGCTGTCTGCTGGAGTTAACACATACTTTATCCATTTCTAATCAGCAACGGAAATTCCTAAGACTTACATAGTTACCAATAATAAAAGTAGTTTACATTTTCCAGGATTTACTAGGTACCTGGGGCTAATGGTTTCAGGAGTTGGCAAACTACTGCCTGAGGACCAAATCCAGCCTGCCATCTATTTTTGTTATTATTGTTTGTTATATTTAGTTGAAAATAACGAAAAGAAACATACTCTTTGGAGACGTGTGAAAATTGTAAGAAAAGAAAATTTCAGTGCCCACAAATAGTTTTACTGGAACACAGCCAAGCCCATTTTATCTATACATGTCCTATGGCTGTCCATCGACTGCAAAGGGAGAACTGAGTACGTATGACAGAGACGAATATGTCCTGCAGAGAAGCCAGACTCAAAAGGTTCTATACTGTATGAGCCCATTTATATGACTTTCTGGAAGAGGCACAGCCAAGGACCCAGAGAAGGGATCAGAAGTTGCCAAAGGTAAGGGATATGGGAAATTGGACTACAAGGGGCAGCTGGAAAGAACGTTCTTGATTGTGCCATTGGTGCAATTGTCAACACCTGTAAATCTATCTACACCAAATGGCATGAACTATATAATTAAGGGAGAAAAAAAATCTGTTTGGTTCCAAACCCTGTAGCCATGCAGACTCAATAAAACACAGCTTTGTGTCTTTCCAGTTCTGTTTTCTTCCAACTGGGAGCTACAGACCAGCTGTGAATCTCCATTCTCAATTCATATATCTTTCAATAGAAGAGCTGTATTTTATTCAGTAGAAGACTGCTAAACTCATCTGCCTCGTGTGAAGGTCAGCCAAAGCCCTCCTCCACTTGACTGACCTAGCACTCCACAGCCATCCCACACTGACTGGACCCCTCGGGGCTCCTTGAATCTTGAGCTCTCTGCCTTGTAACGGAGTGTTTGTGCCAAGTTTCCTCCACAGAGCTCGCTCTCTTTACTCCATGTTGCCTCTTCATACCCTCTTGTATTCCCAGACCCAGAGGGATCTTGCTACCACTCTTCACTCATTCTTCTGCTTAACAATCTGTCACCAAGTTCTGACACTTTTGTTTCTGAATACCTCCTGAGCCTTTCCTCTTCATTTCCAGGGCTAAGATCCCTATCCAGGCCACCACCATCAATCCATTCTACCAAACATCCCCCAAAACCGTCCAAGTGCAAACCTCACTCCCCTACTGCCCTGCTTATACCACCCCAAAGTCTTCCCACTGACCTGACTTCTTAACAAGGCCTGTAAGATCTCTGCATGTCTATTTCCTCAGCCTCATCTCTTTCCACTAGTCTCTATAAATTCTAGGGTCCAACCATAAACTTCCCTCAGGCCCCTGAATGTCCTATGCTTGCTGCTTTTCCAACCGCTAAACGTTTACACATGCCATTCCCTCTGTTGAAACTCTTCTTCAACCTTTTTACTTTTGTCTTCACCACCTATTCATCCGATTAGTCCTCAGTTAAAAGCTGCCTTTAACCTTTAAGGTAGCCTGCCTAAATGCTCCTGAACAGGATGACGCCCATTTTCATTACCTCCAATCACACTTTAAGTTAGGTTTTTTAACTTCTACTTTTCTATTTTCCCTGGAGTATTTTAAAGCAAATCTAAACAGCTCATTGTTTTACTTTAAATACAGTCAGCCCTCTGTATCCATGGGTTCTGCATCCTGGGATCCAACCAACCACAGATGGAAAATATTCAAAACAAAGTTCTGAAAAGTTTCAAAAAGCAAAACTCGAATTTGCCTGAAGCTGGCAACTATTTACATAGCATTTACATTATATTTACAGCTATTTACATAGCATTTACACTGTATTAGGTATTATAAGCAAACTCGAGATGATTTAAAGCATACAGAAGGATGTGCATAGGTTATATGCAAATATAACACCATTTTATATAAGAGACTTGAGCATGGGGACGCGGATTTTGGTATGTGGGATGGTGTCCTGGAACCAATCCCCCTTAGATACAAAGAGACAACTGTACTGCAGTATTATTTCTAATAGCTATGACCTTATTTTTTAATTCAGTTAGCGTAACAGCTTTACCATTAGCATACACAGTGTTTGCAATATTTTCTTCTAGTCTGTAAGATATATTTTCATCCTCTTCCCATTTTCTTAATTGGTGAGGTCCAATTCATAAATTTTTCCTTTTATGAATAATGCTTTTGGGGCCAAGCCTAAGAACTCTTTAGCGAGCCCTAGGTCTCAAGAATTTTTTTCCTATTTTTTAGAAGGTTTATAGTTTTGCGTTTTACACTTAAGTTCATGATTAATTTTGAGTCAATTTTTGTACAAAGTATGAGGTTTAGGTCAAGAGTCATTGTTTTGCCTATGCATATCCAATTGCTCCAACACCATGTGCTGAAAAGGCTATCCTATCTTGAATTGCTTCTGCATCTTTGTCGAAAATCAATTTAGAATATCTGTGTCGGTCTATGTCTGGATCCTCTATCTGGGTACCCTATTCTATTCCTTGGTCTATGTGTCTACCTATCAGCCAATACAATAGTCTTCATTACTCTAGCTAAATATTAATCCTTAATATCAGGAATCAGAGTGATTCCTCACACTTTATTCTTCTTTTTCAGGACTGCTTTCAGAGTCTGTGCCTGGTATAAATTTTAGAATAAGTTTTTCTGTATCTAAAAACAAAACAAAAATCAAAATCAACCTCCCTGGGATTTTGTTTGGAATTGCATTAAACCTACAGATCAATTTGGGGAGAATTGACATCATTATTATGTTGGTATTCTAGTTTATGAACATGGTATTTTATTCCATTTATTAAGGAATTCTTTGATTTCCTTCATTAGCATTATACAATTTTCAGCATAAAGATACGGAATGTATTTTGCAAAGCGTATACCTTAGGATTTCATTTTCTTTGAAGCACCTGCAGTTGAGATTGTGTTTATAATTTTGGTTTCAGTGAGTTCATTTGTCATCGTATAAAAACATGATTGTTTTTTGTGTGAACTTGTTTTCTTTGACCTCGCTAACTTAGGTCTAAGAGATTTTTGTAGATTCCTTTGGATTTTAGATATATCTGCAAATACAGTGCTTTTTTTTTTCTTTTTACTTTCCAATATGTATGCCATTTATTTCTTTTCCATGACTCATCACAGGGGCTACAATTTCCAGTACTATGCTGAATAAGAAAGGTGAGAATGGACATCACTGCCTTATTTCTGATCTTATGTGGAAACCATTAAATAAATGTTTAACTATAGTGGAGGTAATTCCCTTGTATTCTTAATTTGGTGAAAGATTTTACCATGTATGCGTGCCAGAACTGTTAAAATGCTTTTTCTGTGTCAATTGACGTGACCATGTGATTTTTCTTCTGTAGCATGTTGGTACGATGTATTATACTGATTGATTTTTGCTCCTTCCACAATGTAAGGATACAAGGAGAAGTCTGGGTGAAGAAAATCAGTCGTCTGTGCCGTTCAAATGATTACAATATGGACTAACTGCATTTCTGTGATTTCTTTTAACTTGAACTTCTATCCCCTAAACTGGTAGTTTGACTTAGACACTTGATTAGAGTCAAGTTATTATTTATTTATTTAAGTTAACCATCATCCATAGGTGTTGCTGTATACTTTCTATGGCATCAAATCAAGAGGCACCTAATTCTGGATGCCGCTTTTTTTGTGATGTTAAAATTGATCAGTAGGTTCAGGTATTATCTGTTTCCCCACCTAGACGCATTAATCTCCATTACTCTGGAATTCTGGTAAAACTGCACTTTCACTTTTCAATCTATTTGCATCTAATTTGCATCATATTATTGGATACTTAAATTATCAGATAATTGCTGAGATGGCTTGAGAAAAAAAATTAAGGAATAGGCATGGTTGTTACTAGGGATATTACTAAGGAGGAATATTTCAATGTGTAAAGCTTTTATAGGTGGTCAATTCCCTAATGAATATTTTCTTGTTAAAATCATTTATCTACTCAACTGTACTTCATAACTATAAGGAATCAGATAATGACTACTTGTATATTAAGAAGGCATCCTATCTCTCAAATAACCTGTCTCCCCTTCCCTTCCATTACAATTTATCCTTCTAAATTAGAATATTACCAGGCAGAGCAACAACAGTGTGGCCTTTCCTTACATTACGTGTAAACTTTTCTCTCCCCTAATGCATAACAACTAAAATATTGGCTGCTGAATACTACAGTAAACTTCTCAAAGAACAAAACCCTATTTTTACCCAGTCTTCTCCAGCTATCACAGCACTCTCAATCTTCCTTTTATATGAACCCAAAAGCTAAGAATCATCTTCAAAGTCATCCTGCTTCTTTATTCATTACCCAAGTCTAGTCAACACTATCTTGGACATGTTTATCAGCTCTTTTCCTACTGCATCTATATACACACTCTAATTAGCCCTCCTTTTTCTAACCTGTTCACCTCCAAACCATCATACGATCCTGCCAGATGAAACATCCGAAAGCACAAACCTGGTCACCTCATCAACTCTGACATTTAATATCTCTCCGTTGCCTAGAAATTAAGTCCCAAATTCCATACAATGTCGTATAAGACGTATGTCATCTAATCTTATTTCTCACCAGTCTCCTTTGTGCACAATTTACTAAAAAAAAAAAGAAAAAAACAAAAAAAAAAACCTGTTCCTTTGTATCCATATGTCTATACTTTGTTTAAAAAGATGGACTTCCTGGAAGTCCAGGAAACCTATGGACTTCCCTGGCGGTCTAGTGGTTAAGACTCCGCACTCCCAACCCAGGGGGTATGTGTTCGATCCCTGGCTGGGGAAGATCCCGCGTGCCACATGGCGTGAGCAAAAAAATTTTTTAAAATAAAAATAAAAAGACTACTACCTAGAATATTATCTCTAAACATTGAAAGCAGTGTCAGTACTGAAAGTTTTTGATGAGCTGTGTGACACTGGCACCAACAAATAGATGGACTATCAGCCAATAAATCCCACTGGTTGGTAAAGTTTTAGAGCCATCTGGTTACAAAGCCTCAGCATTCTTTAGGAAACTATGTACTGGGCTACTTCTTCTACAATACTTCTATTGATTCTCCCAGATTTCCTTAGTCCTGTATAGACATTGAGGTAAGGATCGCATCATTTTGTTTTCAATAGTTACAGCATATGTCATTTTCCCTTTTAGTCTGTAAATGTCCTGAGGTTAAGAGCTCTCAGATTCATCTTTAATGCCCTTACTATCCCTAAAACAAAACCTGTCCTCTATTTATCTAAGAAAGACCTATACATTTTTGAAGTCCAAGAACAACTGGAATCTCCGAAGTGCAACCTTACATAACCTTCTTGAACTTGTTAATCTCTCCCTACTATTAAAGTAATTTCTTCAAATTGTTACCTGTAGATTAGTCTGTCTTTCCTGGTAAGCTATGAGTCAATTAAGGGCATGGAAGTATGTCTTTAAAACCCCCATATTTAGCGTAAAGACTGGCACAAAGAACCTGCTCATAAAGGATTATTAATTTATATAAAGCATCAAATGTGCTCAGGATCATTGGTTCAATGAAGATCTGTAACAGCTCTGATCCATTAAGTGTTTGATTCTACAATGTCTAGACTTAGCTAATTTGTATATTCTGTATATCTCTTTTCTGCAAAAGGCTAGAGACCTCATGAGTCTGTGCCATGTCCCTTTTGTCTCTCCCATAATGCTTAATATTTATGAATATCTGCAAATGATTGATAACTAGCATCAATACGATTAGACGTGAATTTCACTTAGTAAGTAAAAGTAGATGATTAAAAAGCTCACTATGTAGGATTCTGGGCAGCTTGGAGAGGGAGTGGGGCATACCTATCGCAGTCTCCTGCTGTTAGAATGCATGGTTCTTTCTCTCATTATGAAGCCGACTCCCTTCGTGAATGCCCCTATGAGGAACTAATTGGTTTTCTGAATTCCAGATTTCCTACATAAGATGTCAAATGAGTTTGCACCTCATGCAGACAGTTCACAGCAGGGACCAGACTATCTTAGAAACATTACATGTTACCAGTTTAAAACTGTTCTGGCTGGTTTCCTGGTCATTTAGGGAAACCTGGGAAAACATGTCTTATGTTGTCGTTTTGTTCTCAGGTCAACATCTCCTGGAGAGCTAGTGTGTCTTATTCACACCTTTCACTTTCTCTCTAATGAAATGATGCTGTTGTCTAAATAATCTTCTGTCTTGTCCACCAGCATATTTAAATCAATCTATATTACACAAGTGTTGAATCTGAAAACAAAAATCCACAGGGACATGAAGTAGTGGTTTCCAGCCAAGGGTATACGTGTCTGGTTTTACTGTTTTTATTACATTTGATCCAGTTGAAATATGTAACTGAACTTTCCCTAAGCATCCCTTGACAATGTCAGTTTCCCATTAAATCGAGCTGGGCCTTAAATGTCTTCCATAGTTCTTTTTCCCTAGGGTCAAAATCTAAGTAGTGGTTAAAGCATAGGCTTTGGATGAAAAATATTAGGCTTCAAAATATGGCTCTCCTCTGGCTGGCTGTGTGACCTCATAGAGTTGTTATAAGGATTAAATGACATGAATATGCAAATGACTCTATTAGCACTGTACAAACCTATAGCAATTGCTTTACAGATAGTATTTACTGTTACAATATATCAAATATACATATGCAAAAGCTCATAAACCCATATGCTTTATTAAGTAGCACTTAAAATTCTCAAGTGAATGTATTATCTATTGGCCCCCAAATAAACTTGGTTATGGGACCCAAGTTAATATATTGTGATTTCTTCTTTGCTGGAATACTTGATGGTATATGCAGATATCAGAGCAGGAGTGTAGAAAAACAATGCTAAGACATGACATAAGAAGAGGGATTTAAAAGAGACAATGACAGTAGGAGAACATGCTGACAGCTTAAAAATCAGCGGCTAAAGCCCATAGTACTTATACCCCAGTCCAGAGGAGGCCTATCAAAACCATTTACTGAAGAACCACTAGAACCCAGAGGACAGTATGTGAAAAGTGCCAACTCAGGAAAAAAGTCTATCTTATATGGTAAATCCATATTACACAACTGTTGAATTTGAAAACAAAATCCACAGAGAAAAGAAATGGTGGTTTCCAGCCAAGACAATATATGTACCATGTTTTACTGTTTCTATTAAATATGATTCTGTTGAAATTAGTAAATAGATATTCTCTAAGAATCCTCTGACACTCTCAGTTTCCTATTAAACTCAGCTGATCCTTAAATGCTTCCCAAGATACTTAAGAAAGCAGCTGGTATACAGAAGGCCCTCAGTAACTATCAGTGAGCTACCAAAATTTCTTTCCCTCAGGCACTGTATACCATTCTGGGGACACAAAGTCTATAAAACGATCCCACACAGAGTACCTAAGTGTTGCGCATACAGACAAAAGGCACAAAAAATAAAGGTCCTTAACACTGTCGTCAGGCTCGCGAATCAGTTAAGGAGGGTGGTGACTGGTACCTTATTTAAGAAAGAAAAAAATAACTAGATAGGAAAAAGTTATAATAGGAAAAAGAAAAGCAAGCAATTGGACTACAGCCTCAATTAACCCACTACCTCTGAAATGGTTTTCCCCTGCTGCTTCTGTAAAAGAAAGCATCTAGAAAGCACTGTAAAGTGGCGATTGTTTCCAAGGCATTAAGTACTTTCTTCTCCTTGCCCAGGAGCCATCTCTGCACACACACAATGTATTTCTCTGTCCAAGAAAACGGTTACAGTGCAACACTCATTTTTACCTGTGCAGCCTCCATTCCTCCTTCGGTAACAGAACTTTTAATTTTCATTCCGGTCACCATCCCCCCGCCCCACAACTCCTCAGTGTATCAATAAAAAGACTGAATGAGGCTTACCAATTGGTATATTCCAACCACCTGGTCAGAGTTGGTCCAGAAAAGGCAGGCCTCCTATTTCAGGTGGGCAAGGCTTACACCTGGGATCCACGTCTGAACCCTGAGGGAGAAGCACGTTCCTTTCTCCGGAGATTGCTAAGCTTGGGATTCTGGCAGCAATCCTGACATGGACTAGACATAGGATGGCCCAGAGTGAGGCCAACAGAGAGGAAAGTAGAGATCAGAGAAACCAAGGCCTGGGGGCATCATTTGAACCCTTGTAGTCAGTCTTGACTACAGTCAATTTGCCTAGGACTTTTCAGCTGCAGGAGCCAAAAAAACCCCTTTTGGAGCTTAAGCCAGTTTTGATTTGAGTTTCTATCACCTGTCACTAAAAGAGTCCAAGCTAAAAGAAGTGGGGCCTGAACAGACACAGAAAGATGCTGCCAGCAGGAGAGAAAGATGGAGAATACAAGTGAGCTTGGCGGGAGGGCAAGTGACCCCCAGCAGGAAGAGAGGCTAGTTAGGAGGCAGGAGCAGACAACGGGAGGAGATGGACATGTTATGTGGCATAATATGCGTCTTACTCGACACTGAATTCCTTGCAGAGGAACTCAGGGTCTAGTCAAGACGAAAGGATTTTGAATTGCTGACACCAACGAAACACAATGATAGAAAAAATCCATAATTAAAACATGAATAACAAAGACATTCATAGTCTAGAAAAAAGAAAACTATAATAATGAAATTGAGATCAACTCCTAAAATTTATGCTGTGTAACTATTATTATGCATCAGGAGACATAACTATTTTGATACATAAATTATAATATGTATAAGTATATGCCTTATCATTAATACCTATTCTGAAAGGAGATTCAAGCCTAGATGAGTTGGAGGAAAATTTATCTAAAAATCCTGGGTTCGGGCTTCCCTGGTGTCGCAGTGGTTGAGATCTGCCTGCCAATGCAGGGGACACGGGTTCGAGCCCTGGTCTGGGAGGATCCCACATGCCACGGAGCAGCTGGGCCCGTGAGCCACAACTGCTGAGCCTGCGCGTCTGGAGCCTGTGCTCCGCAACGGGAGAGGCCGCGACAGTGAGAGGCCCGCGCACCGTGATGAAGAGTGGCCCCCCGCTTGCCGCAACTGGAGAAAGCCCTCGCACAGAAACGAAGACCCAACACACCCAAAAATAAATAAATAAATAAATAAATTTATTTAAAAAAAAAAAAAAATCCTGGGTTGAGGGAGACATTTTATTAATAAGTTGTCTACTGAACAACCTGGAGCTAAATATAGATTTTTAGGAAACATTCTTAGTGTGTGCATTAAAACAAACAATAATTTGAGAAGGCAGTTATTAAAAAATGTGAACTTGGTAATCAAGGTCATAATCAAGATATTAGGAATAAAAAACAAATGTTAAAGAAATGAATATTATCTATTGACTTAAAATCATTACATATTAGTGTTTTTGAGAAGAAAGGAATACAAATTTAGTGGGAAAGTGACAGAAAGCACTGTTAATCATAATCCTCA